>NW_026571515.1:899083-914083 GCF_026225935.1 Boleophthalmus pectinirostris | reverse complement strand
GAACCTACTAAACCAGGACTAAACCAGGACTAAACCAGGTCTAAACCAGGACTAAACCAGACTAAACCAGGACTAAACCAGGACTAAACCAGGTCTAAACCAGGACTAAACCAGGACTAAACCAGGACTAAACCAGGACTAAACCAGGACTGGACCGTGCGTACGTCACATTGGACTTGTCTTGGTGGAGCTGAAAACAGGAGCAGAGCCACAAAACTTCAGAGGGTCAAAGGGAAGAAACGACTAAAACATGAAGAAACATCTGAGGAGAACAGTTTGAGGAACAGATCTGGAGTCTGGGTCTGGAGTCTGGGTCTGGAGTTTGGGTCTGGAGTCTGGGTCTGGAGTTTGGGTCTGGAGTTTGGGTCTGGAGTTCTGGGTCTGGAGTTTGGGTCTGGAGTCTGGGTCTGGAGTTTGGGTCTGGAGTTTGGGTCTGGGTTCTGGAGTTTGGGTCTGGAGTTTGGGTCTGGAGTTTCTGGGGTTTGGGGCTGGAGTTTGGGGCTGGAGTTTGGGCTGGAGTTTGGGTCTGGAGTTTGGGTCTGGGAGGTTAAATCTTCGTCTCTGTGGAGTTTGGGAATTGAACCTGGGACCTTCTGGCTGTGAGGGTCTTCAGCCTGTTTCCACATTTAATGGTAGATCTTCATGTGGCCTCATGTCTGTGTGAGCCTCAGAGGACCAGCTGGGTTCCACAGGGTTCCTGGTCCTGGTTCTGGTCCCGGTCCCAGCCCGGGTCCTGGTCTTGGTCCAGGTCCTGGTCCTGGTCCTGGTCCTGGTCCTGGTCCAGGTCCTGGTCCCGGGCGTGTTCTCGTCTGTGAGTTTCCTTTGTGCCTCTGAGCTCCGGAAGTTCAGGGATCCACCTGAACAATGGAGAGAAACACACAGGAGAAAGAGAGAGAAAAAGAGGGAGGGAGAGAGGGAGAGAAAGAGGGAGAGAAAGAGAAAGAAAAACACACGAAAGAGAAAGAAAGAGAGAGGGAGGGATTAGAGAAAAGGGCAGGAGACAAAACTAAAAAGAGAAAGAGGAAAAAATGAATAAGGTGTAAGAGAAAAACACTGGAGGAAAGAGAGAGAGAAGAGAGAAAGGAAGAGAAGGAGGGAGATAATTACTGAAAAGATAGAGCGAGGGAGGAAGGAGGGAGGAGGAGGAGGATAAGAGGGATTAGTGCAAAGAAGCAAATAAGAAAGAGAAAAGGGAGGAGAGGAAGCGGCAGACAAAGATGGATAGAACGAGACAGAGGTGAAGTGGTGGAGGAAGGGAGGAGGAGGAGGAGAGGAGGGGGAGAGAGGGGGAGAGTTTCCTGTTTGATTAGAGAAGAAAGGAGAGAGAAGAGAGAGAGAGAGAGAGAGTTAGAGACAAAATGTTCCTCCTGAAACAAGTTGAACAAAACTGAACAAACCAAAATCAAGAAATCAAGTTTTTATTTTGAATTAGTTTGAATTTCTTTCTTTCTCCAGTCTCGTGTTTTTACATCTGTTTGTTTCTGTGTTTGTGCAAATTTCAAAATGAATTCGTTCGTTCATAGTTTCAAAAATGAACTAGTTCCCCGTTCTTTTTTTTTTTTCAGTTTTGTTGCCAAAAGAATCACAGACAGAAAATATTTGATCAGTTTAACAATGAAACTAAGACGAACAGTGTTCACACAGAAACATCGTGTTCTGAAACATCTGTGTCTGAAACATCTGTGTCTGAAACATCTCTGTCCACACTCGTCGTTTCTGTGTCTGTGAGTTTTTCTCTCCACAACTTTGACACATTTATTTCTGTTTTACACAAACTAAACGTTAAATCACATGATTCATTTACATAAACTTAATGTGTGTGAAAAAAACTGTTGTTTCTTGTGTGTCTGTGTGATGTGGTTCAGAGGGGTGTTCTCTCTTGTGTGTGTGTCAGACTCAGAGGGTGTGGAGATCAGAGGGGTGTTCTCTCTGTCAGAGGGGTGTTTCTCGTGTCTGTTCTCTCTGTGACAGAGGGGTGTTCTCTCCTGTGACAGAGGGGTGTTCTCTCTGTGTCAGAGGGGTGTTCTTCTGGTCAGAGGGGTTTTTCTCTGTGTCAGAGGGGTGTTTCTCTCCTGTGTCAGAGGGGTGTTCTCTCTCTGTCAGAGGGGTGTCTCTCTGTGTCAGAGGGGTGTTCTCTCTGTGACAGAGACAGAGGGGTGTTCTCTCTGTGTCAGAGGGGGTGTCGGGGTGTTCTCTCTGTGTCAGAGGGGTGTTCTCTCTGTGTCAGAGGGGTGTTCTCTCTGTGTCAGAGGGGTGTTCTCTCCTGTGTCAGAGGGGTGTTCTCTCTGTGACAGAGGGGTGTTCTCTCTGTGTCAGAGGGGTGTTCTCTCTCTGTGACAGAGGGTGTCTGTGTCAGAGGGTGTTTCCTGTGACAGAGGGGTGTCCTCTGTGTCAGAGGGGTGTTCTCTCTGTGTCAGAGGGTGTTCTCTCTGTGCAGAGGGGTTTCTCTCTGTGTCAGAGGGGTGTTCTCTCTGTGTCAGAGAGGTGGTGTCAGAGGGTGTTCTCCTGTGACAGAGAGAGGGGTGTTCTCTCTGTGTCAGAGGTGTTCTCTCTCTGTGTCAGAGGGGTGTTCTCTCTGTGACAGAGGGGTGTTCTCTCTGTGTGTCAGAGGGGTGTTCTCTCTGTGTCAGAGGGGGTGTCTCTCTCAGAGGGGTGTGTGAGGGTGTTCTCTCTGTGTCAGAGGGGTTGTTCTCTCTGTGTCAGAGGGGTGTTCTCTCTGTGTCAGACAGAGGGTGTGTGTCGTTCTCTCTGTGTGACAGAGGGGTGTTCTCTCTGTGTGACAGAGGGGTGTTCTCTCTGTGTGACAGAGGGGTGTTCTCTCTGTGTGTCAGAGGGGTGTTCTCTCTGTGTGACAGAGGGGTGTTCTTCTGTAGAGGGGTGTTCTCTCTGTGACAGAGGGTGTTCTCTCTGTGTCAGAGGGGTGTTCTCTCTGTGACAGACAGACAGGGGTGTTCTCTCTGTGTGACAGAGGGGTGTTCTCTCTGTGTGACAGAGGGGTGTTCTCCTGTGTGTCAGAGGGGTGTTCTCCTCTGTGACAGAGGGGTGTTTCTCTCTGTGACAGAGGGGTGTTTCTTCTGTGTCAGAGGGTGTTCTCTCTGTGTCAGAGGGGTGTTCTCTCTGTGTCAGAGGGGTGGTGTTCTCTCTGTGTCAGAGGGGTGTTCTCTCTGTGACAGAGGGGTGTTCTCTCTGTGACAGAGGGGTGTTCTCTCTGTGACAGAGGGGTGTTCTCTCTGTGTCAGAGGGGGGTGCTTCTCTCTGTGTGACAGAGGGGTGTGTTCTCTCTTGTGACAGAGGGGTGTTTCTCCCTGTGTCAGAGGGGTGTTCTGTCTCTCTGTGACAGAGGGGTGTTCTCTCTGTGTGACAGAGGGGTGTTCTCTCTGTGACAGATCTCTCTCTGTGACAGAGGGGTGTTCTCTCTGTGTGACAGAGGGGTGTTCTCTCTGTGACAGAGGGGTGTTGACAGACAGGGGTGTTCTCTCTGTGTCAGAGGGTGTTCTCTCTGTGTGACAGAGGGGTGTTCTTCTCTGTGACAGAGGGGTTTTCTCTCTGTGTGACTGTGTCAGAGTGTGTCAGAGGGTGTTCTCTGTGTGACAGAGGGGTGTTCTCCCTGTTGTCAGAGGTGTTCTCTCTTGTGACAGAGGGTGTTCTCTCTGTGTGACAGAGGGGTGTTCTCTCTGTTCTCTGTCAGAGGGGTCCCTGTGACAGAGGGGTGTTCTCCTGTCAGAGNGATAAAGACACAAGTGCAATGACTTTGGTGTTAGAAAAACTGTGGAGTGGAGCTGACGTGGACTAAACCAGGAACCAGACTAAACCAGGGACTAAACCAGGTCTAAACCAGGACTAAACCAGGACTCTAAACCATACCAGTCTAAACCAGGACTAAACCAGGAAACCAGGACTAAAACCAGGTCTAAACCAGGTAAACCAGGACTAAACCAGACTAACCAGGACTAAACCAGGTCTAAACCAGGACTAAACCAGGCTAAACCTAAACCAGACTAAACCAGGTCTAAACCAGGTCTAAACCAGGACTAAACCAGGACTAAACCAGGACTAAACCAGGTCTAAACCAGGTCTAAACCAGGACTAAACCAGGTCTAAACCAGGACTAAACCAGGACTAAACCAGACTAAACCAGGTCTAAACCAGGTCTAAACCAGGACTTAAACCAGGACTAAACCAGGACTAAACCAGGTCTAAACCAGGACTTAAACCAGGACTAAACCAGGTCTAAACCAGGACTAAACCAGGACTAAACCAGGACTAAACCAGGTCTAAACCAGGACTAAAACCAGGACTAAACCAGGTCTAAACCAGGACTAAACCAGGGACTAAACCAGGTCTAAACCAGACTAAACCAGGTCTAAACCAGGACTAAACCAGGACTAAACCAGGTCTAAACCAGGACTAAACAGGTCTAAACCAGGACTAAAACTAAACCAGGTCTAAACCAGGACTAAACCAGGACTAAACCAGGACTAAACCAGGTCTAAACCAGGACTAAAACCAGGTCTAAACCAGGACTAAACCAGGTCTAAACCAGACTAAACCAGGTCTAAACCAGACTAAACCAGACTAAACCAGGTCTAAACCAGGACTAAACCAGGACTAAACCAGGTCTAAACCAGGACTAAACCAGGTCTAAACCAGGACTAAACCAGGACTAAACCAGACTAAACCAGGACTAAACCAGGTCTAAACCAGGACTAAACCAGGTCTAAACCAGGAAACAGGACTAAACCAGGACTAAACCAGGACTAAACCAGGTCTAAACCAGGACTAAACCAGGACTGGACCGTGCGTACGTCACATTGGACTTGTCTTGGTGGAGCTGAAAACAGGAGCAGAGCCACAAAACTTCAGAGGGTCAAAGGGAAGAAACGACTAAAACATGAAGAAACATCTGAGGAGAACAGTTTGAGGAACAGATCTGGAGTCTGGGTCTGGGTCTGGGTCTGGAGTCTGGGTCTGGAGTTGGGTGGGTCTGGAGTCTGGAGTCTGGAGTCTGGAGTCTGGGTCTGGAGTTTGGGTCTGGAGTCTGGGTCTGGAGTCTGGGTCTGGAGTCTGGGTCTGGAGTCTGGGTCTGGAGTTTGGGTCTGGAGTTTGGGTCTGGAGTTTGGGTCTGGAGTTTGGGTCTGGAGTTTGGGGCTGGAGTTTGGGTCTGGAGTCTGGGGCTGGAGTTTGGGGCTGGAGTTTGGGTCTGGAGTTTGGGTCTGGGAGGTTAAATCTTCGTCTCTGTGGAGTTTGGGAATTGAACCTGGGACCTTCTGGCTGTGAGGGTCTTCAGCCTGTTTCCACATTTAATGGTAGATCTTCATGTGGCCTCATGTCTGTGTGAGCCTCAGAGGACCAGCTGGGTTCCACAGGGTTCCTGGTCCTGGTCCTGGTCCTGGTCCTGGTCCTGGTTCTGGTCCCGGTCCCAGCCCGGGTCCTGGTCTTGGTCCAGGTCCTGGTCCTGGTCCTGGTCCTGGTCCTGGTCCAGGTCCTGGTCCCGGGCGTGTTCTCGTCTGTGAGTTTCCTTTGTGCCTCTGAGCTCCGGAAGTTCAGGGATCCACCTGAACAATGGAGAGAAACACACAGGAGAAAGAGAGAGAAAAAGAGGGAGGGAGAGAGGGAGAGAAAGAGGAGAGAAAGAGGGAGAGAAAAGAAAGAAAAACACACGAAAGAGAAAGAAAGAGAGAGGGAGGGATTAGAGAAAAGGGCAGGAGACAAAACTAAAAAGAGAAAGAGGAAAAAAATGAATAAGGTGTAAGAGAAAAACACTGGAGGAAAGAGAGAGAGAAGAGAGAAAGGAAGAGAAGGAGGGAGATAATTACTGAAAAAGATAGAGCGAGGAGGAGGAGGAAGGAGGGAGGAGGAGGAGGATAAGAGGGATTAGTGCAAAGAAGCAAATAAGAAAGAGAAAAGGGAGGAGAGGAAGCGGCAGACAAAGATGGATAGAACGAGACAGAGGTGAAGTGGTGGAGGAAGGGAGGAGGAGGAGGAGAGGAGGGGGAGAGAGAGGGGGAGAGTTTCCTGTTTGATTAGAGAAGAAAGGAGGAGAGAAGAGAGAGAGAGAGAGAGTTAGTTAGAGACAAAATGTTCCTCCTGAAACAAGTTGAACAAAACTGAACAAACCAAAATCAAGAAATCAAGTTTTTATTTTGAATTAGTTTGAATTTCTTTCTTTCTCCAGTCTCGTGTTTTTACATCTGTTTGTTTCTGTGTTTGTGCAGATTTCAAAATGAATTCGTTCGTTCATAGTTTCAAAAATGAACTAGTTCCCCGTTCTTTTTTTTTTTTTTCAGTTTTGTTGCCAAAAGAATCACAGACAGAAAATATTTGATCAGTTTAACAATGAAACTAAGACGAGGTTCACACAGTTTCACCGTATCTGAAACATCTGTGTCTGAAACATCTCTGTCCACACTCGTCGTTTCTGTGTCTGTGAGTTTTTCTCTCCACAACTTTGACACATTTATTTATGTTTTTACACAAACTAAACGTTAAATCACATGATTCATTTGCATAAACTAATGTGTGTGAAAAAAACTGTTGTTTCTTGTGTCTGATGTGGTTCAGTTTGTGTTGGACTCAGTGGAATATGAGTGTTCTCCCTGTGTCAGAGGGTGTTCTCCTGTGACAGAGGGGTGTTCTCTCTGTGTCAGAGGGGTTTTCTCCCTGTGTCAGAGGGGTGTTCTCCCTGTGTCAGAGGGTGTTCTCTCTGTGACAGAGGGGTGTTCTCTCTGTGTCAGAGGGTGTTCTCTCTGTGTCAGAGGGTGTTCTCTCTGTGTCAGAGGGTGTTCTCTCTGTGTCAGAGGGGTTTTCTCCCTGTGTCAGAGGGGTGTTCTCCCTGTGTCAGAGGTGTCTCTCTGTGACAGAGGGGTGTTCTCTCTGTGTCAGAGGGTTCTCCTGTGACAGAGGGTGTTCTCCCTGTGACAGAGGGGTTTCTCCTGTGTCAGAGGGGTGTTCTCTCTTGTCAGAGGGGTGTTCTCCCTGTGACAGAGGGTGTTCTCCCTGTGTCAGAGGGGTGTTTCCCTGTGACAGAGGGGTGTTCTCTGTCAGAGGGGTGTTCTCTCTGTGACAGAGGGTGTTCTCTCTGTGTCAGAGGGGTTTCTCTCTGTCAGAGGGGTGTTCTCTCTCTGTCAGAGGGTTTCTCTGGGGTGTTCTCTCTGTGTCAGAGGGGGTTCTCTCTGTGTGACAGAGGGGTTTTCTCTCTGTGTCAGAGGGGTGTCTCTGTCGGGTGTTCTCTGCTGTGACAGAGGGTGTTCTCTCTGTGTGTCAGAGGGGTGTTCTCTCTGTGACAGAGGGGTGTTCTCTCTGTGATCAGAGGGGTGTTCTCTCTTGTGACAGAGGGGTTCTCTCTGTGTCAGAGGGGTGTTCTCTCTGTGACAGAGGGGTGTTCTCTCTGTGTCAGAGGGGTGTTCTCTGTGTCAGAGGGGTGTTTCTCTCTGGTGACAGAGGGGTGGTGGTGTTCTCTCTGTGTCTCTCTGTGTCAGAGGGGTGTGTGTTTCTCCTGTGACAGAGGGGTGTTCTCTCTGTGACAGAGGGGTGTCTCTCTGTGTCAGAGGGGTGTTCTCTCTGTGTCAGAGGGGGGTTCTCTCTCTGTGTCAGAGGGTGTGTGTCTCCTCTGTGTCAGAGGGTGTTCTCCCTGTGACAGAGGGGTGTTCTCTCTGTGACAGAGGGGTGTTCTCCTGTGTCAGAGGGGTGTTCTCCTTGACTGTGTGTCAGAGGGGTGTTCTCCTGTGACAGAGGGTGTTTCCCTGTGTCAGAGGGGTGTTCTCTCTGTGTCAGAGGGTGTTCTCCCTGTGACAGAGGGGTGTTTCTCCTGTTCAGAGGGGTGTTCTCCCTGTGACAGAGGGGGTGTTTTCCCTGTGTCAGAGGCGGTGTTCTCTCCTTGACCTGGTGTTCTCTTGTACAGAGGGTGTTCTCTCTGTGTGACAGAGGGTGTTCTCTCTGTGTGTAGACTGTCAGAGGGGTGTTCTCTCTGTGTGTCAGAGGGGTGTTCTCCTGTGTGTCTCTGTGTGTCAGAGGGGTGTTTCTCTGTGTCAGAGGGGTGTTCTCTCTGTGTGTCAGAGGGGTTTCTCCTGTGTCAGAGGGTGTTCTCTCTGTGTCAGAGGGTGTTCTCTCTGTGCAGAGGTGTTCTCTCTGTGTCAGAGGGTGTTCTCTCTGTGTCAGAGGGGTTCTCTCTCTGTGTCAGAGGGGTGTTCTCTCTGTGTCAGAGGGTGTTTCTCTCTGTGTCAGAGGGTGTTCTCTCTGTGTGTCAGCAGGGGTGTTCTCTCTGTGTCAGAGGGGTGTTCTCTCTGTGTCAGAGGGGGGTCTCTCTGTGTCAGAGGGGTGTTCTCTCTCTGTGACAGAGGGGTGTTCTCTCTGTGTCAGAGGGGTGTTCTCTCTGTGTGTCAGAGGTCTCTGTGTCTCCTCTGTGTGTCAGAGGGGGTGTTTCTCTACCTCTGTCAGAGGGGTGTTCTCTCTGTGTCAGAGGGGTGTTTCTCTGTGACAGAGGGGGTGTTCTCTCTGTGTGACAGAGGGTGTTCTCTCTGTGTGACAGAGGGGTGTTCTTCTGTGTGACAGAGGGTGTTCTCTCTGTGTCAGAGGGGTGTTCTCTCTGTGACAGAGGGTGTTCTCTCTGTGACAGAGGGTGTTCTCTCTGTGTCAGAGGGTGTTCTCTCTGTGTCAGAGGGGGTTTTCTTCTGTGACAGAGGGTGTTCTCTCTGTGTCAGAGTTTCTCTCTGTGACAGAGGGGTGTTCTCTCTGTGACAGAGGGGTGTTCTCTCTGTGTGACAGAGGGGTGTTCTCTCTGTGACAGAGGGGTGTTCTCTCTGTTGAGAGAGGGGTTTCTCTCTGTGACAGAGGGGTGTTCTCTCTGTGACAGAGGGGTGTTCTCTCTTGTGTGTCAGAGGGTGTTCTCTCTGTGTCAGAGGTGTGTGTGTTTTTGTTCTCTCTGTGACAGAGGGGTGTTGTTCTCTCTGTGACAGATGGGTGTTCTCTCTGTGACAGAGGGGTGTTCTCTCTGTGTCAGAGGGTGTTTCTCTCTGTGTCAGAGGGGTGGTTTCTCTCTGTGTGACAGAGGGGTGTTCTCTCTGTGTCTCAGAGGGGTGGTGACAGACTGTGACAGAGGGTGTTCCTCTCTGTGGACAGAGGGTGTTCTCCCTGTGACAGAGGGGTGTTCTCTCTGTGACAGAGGGTGTTCTCTCTTGTGACAGAGGGGTGTTCTCTGACTGTTCTCTCTGTGACAGAGGGTGTGTGTGACAGAGGGGTGTTCTCTCTGTGACAGAGGGGTGTTCTCTCTGTGACAGAGGTGTTCTCTCTGTGTGACAGAGGGTGTTTCTCTCTGTGACAGAGGGTTCTCTTCTGTGACAGAGGGTGTTCTCTCTGTGTGACAGAGGGGTGTTCTCTGTACAGAGGGGTTTCTCTCTGTGACAGAGGGTGTTCTCTCTGTGACAGGGGTGTTCTCTCTGTGTGACAGAGGGGTGTTCTCTCTGTGACAGAGGGGTGTTCTCTCTGTGTGACAGAGGGGTGTCTCCCTGTGACAGAGGGTGTTCTCTCTCTGTGTGACAGAGGGGTTTCTCTCTGTGTCAGAGGGGTGTTCTCTCTGTGTCAGAGGGGTTTCTCTCGTGACAGAGGTTTCTCTGTTGACAGAGGGGTGTTGTGACAGAGGGTGTCTCTCTGACAGAGGGTGTGTGACAGAGGGTGTTCTCTCTGTGTCAGAGGGTGTTCTCTCTGTGTCAGAGGTGTTCTCTCTGTGACAGAGGGGTGTTCTCTCTGTGTCAGAGGTGTTTCTCTGTGACAGAGGGGTGTTCTCCTGTGAAGAGGGTGTTCTCTCTGTGTGACAGAGGGGTGTTCTCTCTGTGTGACAGGGGTGTGACAGAGGGGGTTCTCTCTGTGTGACAGAGGGTGTTCTCTCTGTGACAGAGGGGTGTTCTCTCTGTGTGACAGAGGGTTCTCTCTCTCTCTCTGTGGACGGGGTGGTTCTCTTCTGTGACAGAGGGGTTCTCTCGTGTGACAGAGGGGTGTTCTCTCTGTGACAGAGGGTGTTCTCTCTGTGACAGAGGGTGTTCTCTCTGTGTCAGAGGGGTGTTCTCCCTGTGACAGAGGGGTGTTCTCTCTGTGTGACAGAGGGGTGTTCTCTGTGACAGAGGGGTGTTCTCTCTGTGACAGAGGGGTGTTCTCTCTGTGACAGAGGGGTGTTCTCTCTGTGACAGAGGGTGTTCTCTCTGTGTGACAGTTTCTCTCTTTGACGAGGGGTGTTCTCTCTGTGTGTGACAGAGGTGTTCTCTCTGTTGACAGGCGTTTCTCTCTGTGACAGAGGGTGTTCTCTGTTCAGAGGGTGTCTCTCTGTGCAGAGTGTTTCCTGTGACAGAGGGTGTTCTCTCTGTGACAGAGGGGTTTCTCTCTGTTCAGAGGGGTGTCTCTCTGTGTTTCTCTCTGTTCTCTCTGTGACAGAGGGTGTCTCTCTGTGACAGAGGGGTGTTCTCTCTGTGACAGAGGGGTGTTCTCTCTGGTCAGAGGGGTGTTTCTCTCTGTGTCAGAGGGGTGTTCTTCTCTGTGACAGAGGTGTTCTCTCTGTGACAGAGGGGTGTTTCTCTCTGTGAAGAGAGGGTGTTCTCTCTGTGACAGAGGGTGTTCTCTCTGTGTTCTCTCTGTGTGACAGAGGGGTGTTCTCCCTGTGACAGAGGGGTCCTCTGTGACAGAGGGGTTCTCTCTGTGACAGAGGGGTGTTCTCTCTGTGACAGAGGGTGTCTCTCTGTGTGACAGAGGGGTGTTCTCTCTGTGACAGAGGGGTGTTCTCTCTGTGGTCAGAGGGTGTTTCTCTCTGTGCAGAGGGGTTTCTCTCCTGTGACAGAGGGGTGTTCTCTCTGTGTCAGAGGGTGTTCTCTCTGTGACAGAGGGGGGTGTTCTCTCTGTCGTGTTCTCTCTGTGACAGAGGGGTGTTCTCTCTGTCAGAGGGTTCTCTCTGTGTGTCAGAGGGTGTTCTTCTCTTGACAGATGTGACAGAGGGGGTTCTCTCTGTGTGACAGAGGGGTGTTCTCTCTCTGACAGAGGGTGTTCTCTCTGTGTCAGAGGGGTGTTCTCTCTGCAGAGGGGTGTTCTCTCTGTGTCAGAGGGTGTGTTCTCTCTGTGTCAGAGGGGTGTTTCTCTCTGTGACAGGGGTTTCTTCTGTGTCAGAGGGTGTTCTCTCTGTGTCAGAGGGGTGTTCTCTCTCTCTGTGTCAGAGGGGTGTTCTCTTCTGTGACAGAGAGGGTGTTCTCTCTGTGTGTCAGAGGTGTTCTTCTCTGTGACTCTCTCTGTGTCAGAGGGTGTTCTCTCTGTGACAGAGGGGGTTCTCTCTGTGTCAGATCTCTCTGTGTCAGGGGTGTTCTCTCTGTGACAGAGGGGTGTTCTCTCTGTTTTTGTGTTGTGTTGGTTCATGGGAACTTTCACACATTATACGTTGCAGGTCGTACACACAGACACACGTTTATGTGAATGGACACATATTGTGTGTCAGTGTTTTTGTGGTGACCGACACACATCAGAGGATCAGGGTTTTCACACAGTCCCCATCACACTGGACTCACATAGTGTGAATACTCAGTACAGTGAATAATTGAAGTATGTGCATGTTCCACACGTCAGAATGAGCATCTGTCTTTATTCACACTAAGATCCTTAAAATCACAAACCAAATATTAAATATTCACTTCATCAAAGTAGATTTTCAAAAAACTCGCAGTAAAAAAATATTTTTTAATTGATGCAGGATCATTCACCTGGAAACTAGAGCCAAGAAAAACTTGTCTGAGGGTCACGTATGTGTGCATTGTGTGTGTGTGTGTGTGTGGTGTGTGTGGTGTGTGTGTGTGTGTGTGTTGTGTTGTGTGTGTGTGTGTGTGTGTGTGTGGTGTGTGTGTTGTGTGTGTGTGTTGTGTGTGTGATGTGTGTGTGTGTGTGTGTGTGTGCGTGTGTGTGTGTGTGTATGTGTGTGTGTGTGTGTGTGTGTGTGTGTGTGTGTGTGTGTGTGTGTGTGTGTGTGTGTGTGTGTGTGTGTGTGTGTGTGTTGGACTTAAAACCTCCTGAAAAACACGACACAGAGTCTGAAGGTCAAACAGGATCAGAGACTAAACCTGTTTCACCAACAAGACACCTGCCTGCTCCTGTCTGCTCCTGTCTGCTCCTGTCTGCTCCTGTCTGCTCCTGCCTGTCCTGCCTGCTCCTGTCTGCTCCTGTCTCTCTGTCTCTCTGCCTGTCCTCCTGTCTGCTCCTGTCTGCTCCTGTCTGCTCCTGTCTGCTCCTGTCTGCTCCCTGCTCCTGTGTCTGCTCCTGGTCGCTCCTGTCTGCTCCTGTCTGCCCTCTGTCCTGTCTGTCTGCTCCTGTCTGCTCCTGTCCTGTCTGTCCTGCTCCTGTCTGCTCCTGTCTGCTCCTGTCTGCTCTGCTCCTGTCTGCTGTCTGTCTGCTCCTGTCTGTCTGCTCCTGTCTGCTCCTGTCTGCTCCTGTCTGCTCCTGTCTGTAGATTTTATCGTTTAATCGTTCACAGAAACATCATTATCTCCAATTATTCCCACAGTTTTTGAACTTCTGAACTGAAAGTGTCAAACCCAGAACCAGAACAGACCTGGTTTAGACCTGGTTTAGACCTGGTTTAGACCTGGTTTAGACCTGGTTTAGTCCTGTTTACCTGGTTCAGTTTAGACTGGTTTAGACCTGTTTAAGACCTGTTTAGACCCTGTTTAGACCTGTCCCTGGGCTGGTTTAGTCCTGGTTAGTCCTGGTCCTGGTTTAGACCTGGTTTAAGTTTAGACCTGGTTTAGACCTGGTTTAGTCCTGGTTTAGTTTAGTCCTGGTTTAGTTTAACCTGTTAGACCTGGTTTAGTTCCTGGTTAGTCCTGGTTAGTCCTGGTTTAGTCTGTTTAACTGGTTTAGACCTGGTTTAGTCCTGGTTTAGCCTGGTTTAGTCCTGGTTTAGTCCTGGTTTAGTCCTGGTTTAGTCCTGGTTTAGACCTGGTTAGTCCTGGTTTAGACCTGTTTAGTCCTGTTTAGTCCTGGTTTAGTCCTGGTTTAGTCCTGGTTTAGTCCTGGTTTAGTCCTGGTTTAGACCTGGTTTAGTCCTGGTTTAGTCCTGGTTTAGTTCTGGTTTAGACCTGGTTTAGTCCTGGTTTAGTCCTGGTTTAGTCCTGGTTTAGTCCTGGTTTAGTCCTGGTTTAGACCTGGTTTAGTCCTGGTTTAGTCCTGGTTTAGTCCTGGTTTAGTCCTGGTTTAACCTGGTTTTGTCCTGGTTTAGTCCTGGTTTTTTAGTCCTGGTTTAGACCTGGTTTAGTCCTGGTTTAGACCTGGTTTAGTCCTGGTTTAGTCCTGGTTTAGTCCTGGTTTAGTCCTGGTTTAGACCTGGTTTAGTCCTGGTTTAGACCTGGTTTAGACCTGGTTTAGACCTGGTTTAGTCCTGGTTTAGTCCTGGTTTAGTTCTGGTTTAGTCCTGGTTTAGTCCTGGTTTAGTCCTGGTTTAGACCTGGTTTAGACCTGGTTTAGTCCTGGTTAGTCCTGGTTTAGACCTGGTTTAGAGGGTTTAGTCCTGGTTTAGTCCTGGTTTAGAACCTGGTTTAGACCTGGTTTACCTGGTTTAGTCCTGGTTTAGTCTGGTTTAGTCCTGGTTTAGACCTGGTTTAGTCTGGTTTACCTGGTTTACCGGTTTAGTCCTGGTTTAGACCTGGGTTTAGTCCTGGTTTAGTCCTGGTTTAGACCTGGTTTAGTCCTGGTTTTAGTTTCCTGGTTTCCTGGTTTAGTCCTGGTTTAGACCTGGTTTTACCTGGTTTAGTCCTGGTTTAGTCCTGGTTTAGTCCTGGTTTAGTCCTGGTTAGTCCTGGTTTAGTTACCTGGTTTAGACCTGGTTTAGTCCTGGTTAGTCCTGGTTTAGACCTGGTTTAGTCCTGGTTTACCTGTTTAGACCTGGTTTAGTCCTGGTTTAGTCCTGGTTTAGTCCTGGTTTAGACCTGGTTTAGACCTCCTGGTTTAGACCTGGTTTAGTCCTGGTTTAGACCTGGTTTAGTCCTGGTTTAGTCCTGGTTTAGTTGTTAGTTTCTCTGTGATCTTTTCTTCTATTTTGGAGCCGTGCAGCTGTTCCCTCCATCTCTCTCTCTCTCTTTCTCTCTTTCACCTGTCGTTCTCTCGTTCTCTCGTTCTGTCGTTCTCTCGTTCTGTTGTTCTTCTCTCGTTCTCTCGTTCTCTCGTTCTGTTCGTTCTTTCGTTCTCTCGTTCTCTCGTTCTGTCGTTCTCTCGTTCTGTTGTTCTCTCGTTCTCTCGTTCTTTCGTTCTCTCGTTCTTCGGGGTCGAGTTTAAGAACAGAAAAGAAAAACAGAAGAGATGAAAAGAGAAGGAACGAGGGAGTGAGTTTAAACAGAAACAGAAGTGAAGAGGAGGAGGAAGAAGAAGAGGAGGAGGACAAGATAAAAAGAGAAGAGAGAGAGAAGGAACGAGGGAGTGGAAAAACAGAGGTGGAGAGAGAGAACGACGAGAGGCAGAGTGAGTTATAGAGAGAAAGAGAGAGACGGAAATAGAACGAGGGAGGAGGGAGGGAGAGACGGAGGAGTATAAACAGTAGCAGCAGATAGAGAGAAAGAAAGAGAAATGGAAAAACAGAGAGAAAGAAAGAGAGCGAGGGAGTGTAAACAGTGAAGAGGAGGAAGAGAAGGAAGAGGAGGAGGAGTGGAAACTGTAAAAGGTTCATGTTTGTGGAGACGATCAATCAACTGTGAAGAAGAGAGGGAGGAGAAAAGAGGAGAGGAGAGAGGGAGGAAAGAGAGAGAAGAGAGGGGGAGAGGAGGAGAGAGAGATGAGTGAAAAAGAGGAGTGGAGAAACTGTAAAAGACAAACAACTGTGAAGAAGAAAGAGAGGGAAGAGAAAAGGAGAGAGAAAAGGAGAGATGTGAGAAAAGGAAAGAGAGAAGGAGAAAAGGAAAGAAGAAAAGGAGAGGAGAGAGAAAAGGAGAAAAGGAGAAGAGAAAAGGAAAGAGAGGGGAAAAAGAGAGAAAGGAAAGAGGGAAGAAAAGG
>NW_026571515.1:886713-888175 GCF_026225935.1 Boleophthalmus pectinirostris | reverse complement strand
AGAAGAGAGGGAGATAGAAAGGAAAGAAAACGAGAGAGAGGTGAAAAATGGAGAGGAGAGAGAGAGAGGGCGAGGAAAGAGAGAAGAACAATGGAAAGGAGGAGAGAGATAGAGGAAGGGAGGGAGGGAGGAGGAGGAGAAAGAGAAAAAGTGGAAAAGAAAAAGGGGAGTGGAACGGAAAGAAAGAAAGAAAGAAAGAAAGAGGGAGAGAAAACCACCCAAACTGGAATAAACTAAAGAACTTTACTTTTCCATCTCTTATCTCTCTCTCCTCGTGTCACCTGTCTCCACCTGTCACTCACCTGTCACTCACCTTGTCTCTCACCTGTCACACCTGTCCCTCACCTGTCCTCACCTGTCACTCACCTGTCCTCACCTGTCACTCACCTGTCTCACCTCACTCACCTCACCTCCCTCCCTCACTCACCTGTCCCTCACCTGGTCACTCACTGTCTCTCACCTGTCCCTCACCGTGTCACTCACCTGTCCTTCACCTGTCTCTCACCTGTCACTCACCTGTCACTCACCTGTCCCTCACCTGTCTGTCTCACCTGTCCCTCACCTGTCCCTCACCTGTCCCTCTCACCTGTCCCTCACCTGTTCTCTCACCTGTCCCTCACCTGTCTGTCCCTCACCTGTCTCTCACTCACCTGTCCCTCACCTGTCCCTGTCCCTCACCTGTCCCTCACCTGTCTCTCACCTGTCTCTCACCTGTCTCACCTGTCTCTCACCTGGTCCCTCACCTGTCTATCACCTGTCTCTCACCTGTCCCTTACCTGTCACTCACCTGTCTCTCACCTGTCGCAGGTAAATCGGACGTTTATATTCAGTTGGACCTGGAGGCAGAGTTTCACTTCACCCACCTCATCATGACCTTCAAGGTGAGACCAGGACTAAACCAGAACTAAACCAGAACTAAACCAGAACTAAACCAGGACTAAACCAGAATAAACCAGAACTACCAGGAAAACGGACTAAACCAGAATTAAACCAGAACTAAACCAGAACTAAACCAGAACTAAACCAGAACTAAACCAGGACTAAAACAGGACTACACCTCCACCAGCTCCATAAAGAACCATGAGGAGCTAAAGCTGAAGCCCTGAAACCATCACAGAAGAAAACAGGAGCTTCACCTGCCCACACAGCACCTGCCCACACAGCACCTGCCACACACACCTGCAACCAGCCCTACACAGCACCTGCCCACACACCTGCCCATACACACCTGCCCACACAGCACCTCCCATACAGCACCTGCCCCATACAGCACCTGCCCACACAGCACCTGCCCACCACAGCACCTGCCAACACAGCACTGCCACACAGCACCTGCCCCACACCAGCACCGCCACACAGCACCTGCCCACACAGCACCTGCCCTCACAGCACCTGCCCACACAGCACCTGCCAAACAGCACCTGCCACACAGCACCTGCCACACAGCACCTGCCCACACAGC
>NW_026571515.1:851713-879213 GCF_026225935.1 Boleophthalmus pectinirostris | reverse complement strand
ATGAGGTCATTTAAAGACAAATAAAAGTATTTTAAATCCACTCTGAAATGAAACGGGAGCAGTGAAGAGCAGACAGGAGCAGAGACACGAGCTCGTGTTTCTGTGAAGACGAGCAGCTGCTCCATCCATTCATTTTATTCTCCTTATCTGGGGCCCGGTCACAGGGGCAGCAGTCGAAGCAGAGACTCCCAGACTTCCTCCACCCCAGACACGAACAGCTGTTTTATATATATAAATATAATATATGCTCTAAATGTGCTGACAGACCACAGAGCCACGCCCACATGAGACACATACACACTTTATAATAATAATAACACACTAATAACACAATGGTTAACACAACAGACAGTGACAGAGCTCAGAGCTCTGCCTCACCAGCACTATGTTCAAAATAACTTAGTCCAATGTTTCTGTGGAGAATTCATGGCACAATCAGGCGTCCAACTACAGATGCCACGTTCAGAGCAGAGAGTGACCTGAAGACATGTTTTACTTATAGTTAACCATCTCTCCTCTTCGTCTCTTCTGTGCGTCTCTCAGAGTGCGAGTGTAATGGCCACGCCTCTTCCTGTCACTTCGACATGGCGGTGTACTTGGCCACAGGAAACAGCAGCGGAGGAGTGTGTGACCAGTGCCTCCACAACACTATGGGGCGCCACTGTGAGAGCTGCAGACCCTTCTACTACAAGGACCCCCAGAGGGACCTGAGGGACCCACAAGTCTGCCAGCGTACGACTGTAACACTATTATAATATACACACCCCAGAGGGACCCACAAGTCTGCCAGTGTACGACTGTAACACTATTATAATACACACACCCCAGAGGGACCCACAAGTCTGCCAATGTACGACTGTAACACTATTATAATATACACACCCCAGAGGGACCCACAAGTCTGCCAGTGTACGACTGTAACACTATTATAATACACACACCCCAGAGGGACCCACAAGTCTGCCAGTGTATGACTGTAACACTATTATAATACACACACCCCAGAGGGACCCACAAGTCTGCCAGTGTAGCAATAAATATACCCTTATACAATAGAACTAACTCTTCCACATTTCAAACACTCCTTTGACCCTCCCTTATGCCCCGCCCCTTTGCCCCTTGCCCTTTGTCCCGCCCCTTTACCCCTCCCTTCTGCCCCACCCCTTTTGCCCCTCACCCCTTTGCCTCGCCCCCTTGCAGCATGCGACTGTGACCCTGACGGCGCTCTGAACGGCGGCCTGTGTGACGGGCACACTGACCCCGCCCTCGGGCAGGTGGCGGGGCAGTGCCGCTGTAAACCGCACGTGGAGGGACCGCGGTGCGACAGGTGCAAAGCCGGGTTCTACGGTCTGAGCGCCGAGAACGCCGACGGGTGCCTGCGTGAGTACCGCTCTGTAAAAACACCACTGTAATCATGTTTATATCACTGTAACTCTCTGCTCCTGTCTGCTCCTGTCTGCTCCTGTCAGCCTGCAGGTGCGACCCTCGGGGCAGTGTTTCTGGGCGCGCTCAGTGTGACCCGGTCAGTGGGGACTGTTTCTGCAAACGCCTGGTGACAGGGCGCAGCTGTGACCAGTGTCTGGTCAGTGACTCTCTGTTTTCTGTTTCAAATGTGATACCTTTATTTAAACACTCGGCAGGGTCGGCAGGGTCGGCAGGGTCGGCAGGTGTGGAAAATAATTTAGTTCGATTAGATTTAGAATTTTAAATTACGCTGACTTTCTCATTTTGAATTATTTAACTCCAAAAAAAGACGTTTGAATTATTTTTATTCTGAATTTTTGTTGCTGAAATTTTAAGTGTTTCACCTTTTAATTTAATTTCACCTTTTAAATATTCACATATTTTCAACTCCTCGAACTCAAAAGTCAAAATTCAGAGTGTAAATTTCACAGTAAAGATCCAAGATGCCAAATAAAATAAAATAAAATAAATAAAATAATAAAAAAGAGAAAAAATAATAATACTAATAAGATCCAAGATGCCAAGGCAGAAGCAATCGATCCATGTGCATGAGGAGGACGGAGGCTGTTTCTTAATGGTTCTCACCTGTGAGCGGGGTTGAGATTTTAATGAGGAGAATTTTGACCAATCAAATCACTTCACTGCTCCATTTCCTGTTTGTTACTAAGTTAGATTGGATCACACAGGATCGATGCTTCTGCCTCGGCATCTTGGATCTTTTTAGTTTTATATTTTTTTTAATTATTTTTATTTTAGTTTAGTTTTGTTTGTTGTTTTTTTTGACATCTTGGATCTTTTTAGTATTATATATTATTCTATTATTTATTTATTTATTTATTATTTTATTTTATTTACTTATTTTGGCATCTTGGATCTTTGCTGCATTTTTTTTTTCTCTGAATTTACCCCTCTGAATTTTGACTTTTGAATTTGAGGCTTGAAAATATTTGTGCTGAATATTTAAAAGGTGAACTTCTGAAACACTTCACATTTCAGTCACTAAAATTCAAATTAAAAATAAATCAAATGTCTTTTTTAAAACATTCAAAGTGAAAAATTCAGCGTGATTTAAAACTCCAAACCTGATGGAACAAACGATCCCCCGTGTGCTGGTCTCTGGGCAGGTGTGGGCAGAAAGTGTCTTGCTCAAGGACACATTCTGGCCCGACTGCCGCTCGAGGATCATACAGAACGAGCCTTTTCTATTTTTACCGTTTCGCTCGTTCCTCTCCTGCCGCTCGTGTCCATATTTGGAGTTTCCTGTGGGTTTAGTCTATCTTTAGGCTCAGCTGTGTCTGGTTCCCACAGGCTCCTGATGCTTCTGATTTAACTCTGGCTCAGGTCAAACACTTCACACATTCTCTGACACATTTAAATAAAAAACTGAAACATAAACATTAAAAAACGAGAAAAAAAAAGTGAGTGAAAGTTTTGAGAGTTTGTCTCCGCTGATTTAGGCAAGGCAAGGCAAGGCAAGTTTATTTGTACAGCACAATTCGTACACAAAGTAATTCAAAGTGCTTTACAGAATAAGAAATACATTAAAATCATAATAAAAACAAATCAAAACATAAATAATCATGAAGATTAAAATTAAAAAAGAGAGACATAAATTGGAGAGAAGAGTGCGGAATGAAAACCTTTCAGTTATTTGCACAGTTAAACAGAAATGTTTTGAGTCTGGATTTAAACAGTGTCACAGAAGAGTCTGTCTCAGTCCCTGAGTCTGTTCCTGCTGCAGAGTCTCACGTTTTCCAGAGACAAATGTTAAAAACTCAAATATTTACTGAGCTGTGACATCGCACTGGGGGTGTTCTACATGTATGTGTATGACAGAATATTCAGCAGTTACCATGGTGACACATCGCACACACGAGCAAACAGGGTCAAAAAAAGTTTTAAGAAAAACTCAAGAAAAAAATCCCAAAGTTATTTAAAGAGACATTTTCATTTTCCTGAGGTGAGGTGAAAGTAACAAACTGAAAAACTGTTGTGTTTAGAAACTCACTTTACTCACAGAGAACAGTTCAACTCAGGAATCCTCTCGCTGTTTTGGACTTTTACTGAAGCGTCGACTGTAAAACTGTAACATACAAAAATACAAGAATATTACCATCATGTTCCACATTTATATGAACATAGTAAATGCAGAGATACAGAAAACAACATGGAGCAGCTTCATACAGTGAAATATCTGTATAATATTTGCTTAAAATTTGTTGAACTTTATAAAAATGTTAGTAAAACAAGCCATTAGCATGATGCTAACATGAATGGAAATTCCCATAGACATGCTCGCGCTATAGCGTCTTATATTTTAATGTGAGTTTCAAGTGTGAAACAAATTAAAGTGCCTCATATGAGTTTACAGAGAGAGTTAACGTCTTATAACATCACAAAACTTACAGACAGAGAAGTTCTGTCTGTGTTTCTGCACTGGGGCAGAACATGTTTGCTAATGCTAATGCTAATGCTAATGCTAATGCTAATGCTTTTAGTTTATTTTACTTATTTAGTGTCATGCACCATTTAATTGGTGCCCAGCTCACATGGGTTTATAAGACACATAAAACAAGAAGCAGACAGATCACACATCAAACATAAAGTGTCGTCTTATGGACGTCCCAAACTTTTAACACAAACCGAGCCAACTTAAAAACATTAGATTTAAACAGACACTTGAGTCTCTCCTCATCAGACACAAACCAACAGTGAGACACGTTAGACTCGACTGACAGAGCAGCTCATGATACAAACCACACGAAAACACTCAATGACTTTCATTTTCAACCTCCTTTAAGCGGCACAGACACATGTGCTCCTCCTCTGGGACTGAGTGGAATCGTCCCGTCTCCAAGGCCAGAGGCAGAGTCCCACACCTCAACTGGGCCCATCCTGACCTCTGACCTCTGACCTCTGACCTCTGCTCAGGTTCAGGGCGACATGAGGCTCAGGTCCAAAACCGTCTTTAATTCAGATATATGTTCTTCATTTAGGTTTATATTCAATCTCATTGTGCCACTTTTGTTTCTGTTTATCAGAGTAAATGTTCCTCGTTTGTCGGACACTACAGATGAACTTATTTCTGTAAATAAACCGGAGATCTGCAAATCTCAAAAATGTTCTCAGTCTCTCTACTCCAGGACGATTTATGGAACAGACTCCAGTTAAAAACATGTTTGGTTCATCTTGTGACTGTGTTGTTCTTTAGAGAGACTGGCTCAGGTCAGTCTGGTCTTTATGGTCAGACTGGGTTCAAATAAAAGCCTCAGACAGAGCAGTGCCTAAAGTTAGAATCACACCCGCAGAGAATGTGGATGATCTCAGCTGCAGAGAATGAAAATCACCTCCTGTTCCTCCTGAAACACCGAGGAACAGCTGCAGGGTCTGTTCATGTTCACACAAACACCCACACGCCCCTGTCGCCCACTGACGCGGCAGGGGTCAGTCTGAGCACCTGTCGGGTTCACCTGTCTTCACCTGTCTCACCTGTCTCACCTGTCTCACCTGTCTCACCTGTCTCACCTGTCCTGTCTTGTGTTTCAGCCTGAACACTGGGCTCTGAGTCACGACCTGAACGGCTGCAGGGGCTGTGACTGCGACGTGGGCGGAGCTTTGGACAATCAGTGAGTCAGAGTCTGTTTCAGTTTCATCCAAACACGTTTCAGAGACACAAACGAAACCAAACACGACACGTCGAGTCGTTTTTATTGTCCGTGTAATCGAAGGTTTGACAGTCAGTTTTTCACTGCTCCATTGTTCATGTTTTTGTTCACAAACTTCAGTCGTGTCCAAACGTCCACACTGTTTCCTTCAGGGACACTGTGTTTTTAGGGGCGTCCGAATGTCCAGTTGATGAAAAAGTGTTTCTCTCAAAATTTATCACAATGAACCTTGAAAAGTCGCGTGGATCGAAGACACAGATCTGTAACAAACCTGGATAAGAATTCCCCCCACAGAGGTCAGGTTCTGTTAGATTCTTTTCTATTTTCACAACATAAACTTTTAAAATGTTTAAATCCTCGTGGCTCCTAAAGTGTCTCTGTCAGACTGAGCCTCGCTCTGATTGGTCCAAACGCTCCACGTCGTGCACATTACAGACGTCACACGGTGGGAGGAGCTCGCTCAGATTCAGGAAGTAAATGCAGAAGAGAAAATGATTTTTGGGCCCCTGACACAGATTCTTACGACGGAGTAAAAGGGTCAGATAAAAAAACAAAAACAAAGATGCTGGCGCCACGAGAATAAAGTCGTAACATTTCGACATTAAAGTCGTAATATTATGAGAATAAAGTTGAAACCAGAAATAGTCTTAATTTTACGAGAATAAAGTCGTAATTTTATGAGAATAAAGTGGAAGTTAAAATAAAGTGTTAATATCAGGAGAACATCAGCGGCTCGTGGAGAATTTGGAAAATTTGTAAAAGAGAAGAATCTGTGTATCATTCGTTCATTCGACTGAATCAGGACTAAACCAGGTCCAGAACCAAACCAGAAAGACCAGGACTGAGACCGGGACCAGACCAGGACTGAAAACAGTTTAGTCCTGGTTTAATCCTGGTTTAAGTCACGGAAATGAGAAATGGCGTTTCTGTGACTTTAAAATGCGATGCCCCACATACGGACTGAACCAGGACTGAACCAGGACTGAACCAGGACTGAACCAGGTCTAAACCAGGACTGAACCAGGACTGAACCAGGACTAAACCAGGACTAAACCAGGACTGAACCAGGACTGAACCAGGACTGAACCAGGACTAAACCAGGACTGAACCAGGACTAAACCAGGACTGAACCAGGACTAAACCAGGACTGAACCGGGACTGAACCGGGACTGAACCGGGACTGAACCGGGACTGAACCGGGACTTAACCAGGACTGAACCAGGACTGAACCGGGACTTAACCAGGACTGAACCAGGACTGAACCGGGACTGAACCGTTTTCAGTCCTGCTCCTGTTCCCGGTCTCAATCCTGGTCTCAGTTCTTGTCTGATCCCGGTCTCAGTCTTGGTCCCTGACTCAGTCCTTGTCTGGTCCTGGTCTAAGGCCTGGTCTCAGTCCCGGTCTGGTCTCGGACCTCGTTTAGTCCTGGTTTAGTCTTGGTTTAGTCCTGGTTCAGTCCTGGTTCAGTCCTGGTTTAGTCCTGGTTTAGTCCTGGTTTAGACCTGGTTTAGTCCTGGTTCAGTCCTGGTTAAGACCTGGTTTAGTCCTGGTTCAGTCCTGGTTCAGTCCTGGTTTAGTCCTGGTTCAGTCCTGGTTTAGTCCTGGTTTAGTCCTGGTTCAGTCCGGAGGTGCAAATAATGAAGAAAATTGTTGTTTGTTTTATTTTTGGTTTTATATTGAAAAACAAGTTTCTTCTTCTGCCGCATTTTTCACTTTGACTTTGATTTTATTTTGACTTTATTTTAACTTCGACTTTATTCTCGTTGTGCCAGCAGTTTTCTTTTATCTGACCCTTTTACTCGGTCGTAAACTCTGAAAACATCACGACAGAACAGATTTATATAACCAACTCCTCCCTCACCCGTCTGTCCCTGTCTGTCCCTGTCTGTCCCTGTCCGTGCAGGTGCGCCCCTGACAGCGGGCAGTGCCGTTGCCGTGGGCACATGGGCGGGCGTCAGTGTTCTGTGGTGGAGTCTGGTTTCTTCTTCATGGCTCTGGATCATCTGCTGTACGAGGCCGAGGACGCCAGGCTGGGACAGGTACTGACCCGGATGCCCTCCCGCGCCCGCCCCCCCCTGTGTGTGTCAGGTGCCCCCCCCCGTGTGTGTCAGGTGCCCCCCCCCCCCCCCCCCGTGTGTGTGTCAGGTGCCCCCCCCCCCCCCCCGTGTGTGTCAGGTGCCCCCCCCCCCCCCCCCCCGTGTGTGTGTCAGGTGCCCCCCCCCCGTGTGTGTGTCAGGTGCCCCCCCCCCCGTGTGTGTGTCAGGTGCCCCCCCCCCCCCGTGTGTGTGTCAGGTGCCCCCCCCTCAGTTTGTCTCAGTGTCTCAGTTTGTCTCAGTCTCAGTGTCTCTCTCTCTCTCTCAGTTTGTCTCACTCTCTCGTCTCAGTTTGTCTCAGTTTGTCTCAGTTTGTCTCAGTTGTCTCTCTCTCGTCTCTCAGTTTGTCTCAGTTTGTCTCAGTTTGTCTCAGTTTGTCTCAGTTTGTCTCTCAGTTTGTCTCAGTTTGTCTCAGTTTGTCTCAGTTTGTCTTCGTCTCAGTTTGTCTCAGTTTGTCTCAGTTTGTCTCAGTTTGTCTCAGTTTGTCTCAGTTTGTCTCAGTTTGTCTCAGTTTGTCTCAGTTTGTCTCAGTTTGTCTCAGTTTGTCTCAGTTTGTCTCAGTTTGTCTCAGTTTCGTCTCTTTGTCTCAGTTTGTCTCAGTTTGTCTCAGTTTGTCTCAGTTCGTCTCAGTTTGTCTCAGTTTGTCTCAGTTTGTCTCAGTTCGTCTCAGTTTGTCTCAGTTTGTCTCAGATGCCCTCCCGTCCTCTGTGTCTCTCAGGGTTGCTCGGTGGAGGTCAGGGAGCACCAGCCCGGTCGTCCCGCCTCGTGGACAGGTGTGGGTTTTGCCCGCGTGCCCGTGAGCAGCACACTGGAGTTCACCATCGACAACATCCCCTTCTCCATGGAGTACGACCTGCTGCTGCGCTACGAGTCCCAGGTCAGGACCACAACCAGTCTGGTCTGGTCCGGTCCAGTCTAGTCCAGTCTAGTCCGGTCCAGTCTGGTCCAGTCTAGTCCAGTCCAGTCTAGTCCAGTCTAGTCCAGTCCAGTCCAGTAGTCTAGTCTAGTCCAGTCTAGTCCAGTCTAGTCCAGTCTAGTCCAGTCCAGTCCAGTCCAGTCCAGTCTAGTCCAGTCTAGTCCAGTCCAGTCCAGTCCAGTCCAGTCTAGTCCAGTCCAGTCCAGTCTAGTCTAGTCCAGTCCAGTCTAGTCCAGTCTAGTCCAGTCCAGTCAGTCCGGTCTAGTCCAGTCCAGTCCAGTCCAGTCTAGTCCAGTCCAGTCTAGTCCAGTCCAGTCTAGTCTAGTCTAGTCCAGTCCTAGTCTAGTCTAGTCCAGTCCAGTCCAGTCTAGTCTAGTCCAGTCCAGTCTAGTCCAGTCTAGTCCAGTCCTAGTCCGGTCCACACATTTTACAAACACGACAGTTTCCAGTTGTTCACAAATAAAGACGATAAAAAACAGAAAATTTGAAATAAAAACTATAAATAAAAAGTGTTAAAATGCAGAAAGATAAAATGATTTTAAAAAATAATAAAATTTGATTTAAAAACAAAACATAAAAGAAACATGGTTTACCTGGTTTATACCTGGTTTACTGGTTTACCTGGTTTAGTCCTGGTTTATCCACCTGGTTTAGTCCTGGTTTAGTCCTTGGTTTAGTTTACCTGGTTTAGTCCTGGTTTAGTCCTGGTTTAGTCCTGGTTTAGTCCTGGTTTAGTCCTGGTTTAGACCTGGTTTAGTCCTGGTTTAGTCCCTGGTTTAGACCTGGTTTAGTCCTGGTTTAGTCCTGGTTTAGACCTCCTGGTTTAGACCTGGTTTAGTCCTGGTTTAGACCTGGTTTAGTCCTGGTTTAGTCCTGGTTTAGTCCTGGTTTAGTCCTGGTTTTAGTTCATGTGGTGATACAGGAAGTGCTCCACTGTGTTTTTAAACTTCACTAGAATCATGTGGATCATTTCTGTCTCTGGACTCGATCTCGACTGAACTAAAGGGAAAAGGAGCTGTTCACTTGATGACATCACGAGGTGGATCAGAGTGTTTCTGTGGTGTGAGTTCTGTGTGTGTTTGTTTTAAACCAGATGCCCCGGGACTGGGAGGAGCTCAGAGTCTCTGTGATTCGTCCTGGAGCGATTCCCACCAGCTCCCCCTGCGGGAACACCATCCCCGACGACGACAGGCTGCTCCTGTCACTGCCCGCCACCGCCAGGTCCGCCCCTGACCACACTACTGCACCTGACGCTACTGCACCTGACGCTACTGCACCTGACATGACCACCTGACACTACTGCACCTGACGCTACTGCACCTGACGCACTGCACTGACGCTACTGCACCTGACACCACCTGACCACTGCACCTGACACTACTGCACTGCACTACTGCACCTGACACTACTGCACCTGACACCTACTGCACCTGACACCATCCCCGACGACGACAGGCTGCTCCTGTCACTGCCCGCCACCGCCAGGTCCGCCCCTGACCACACTACTGCACCTGACGCTACTGCACCTGACAATCCTGACACTGACCTGACACACCTGCACCTGACCTACTGCACCTGACGCTACTGCACCTGACAATCCACCTGACACTGAACCTGACACTACTGCACCTGACACTACTGCACCTGACACTACTGCACCTGACGCTACTGCACCTGACACCATCCCCGACGACGACAGGCTGCTCCTGTCACTGCCCGCCACCGCCAGGTCCGCCCTGACCACTGCACCTGCACTACTGCAACTGACGCTACTGCACCTGACATCCACCTGACACTGAACCTGACACTACTGCACCTGACGCTACTGCTGCACTGACACCACTGACACTGACACTGCACCTGACACTGCACCTGACACTGCACCTGACACTGCACCTGACACTGACACACACCTGACACCTGACACTGCACCTGACACTACACCTGACACTGCACCTGACACTGCACCTGACACTGCACCTGACACTACACCTGACTGCACCTGACACACCTGACACTGCACCTGACACTGCACCTGACTGCCACTGCACTGACACTGAACCTGACACTGCACCTGACACTACACCTGACACTGCACCTGACACTGCACTGACTGCACCTGACACTACACCTGACACCTGACACTTGACACTGCACCTGACACTACTGCACCTGACACTGACTGCACCTGACACTACACCTGACACTGCACCTGACACTGCACTGACACTGCACTGCACTGCCACTGCACACTGACACCTGACACTGCACTGACACTGACACCTGACTGACTGCACCTGACTGCACCTGACACTGCACCTGACACTGACCTGACACTGCACCTGACACCACTGACACCTGACACTGACACTGCACCTGACTGCACCTGAACACTGCACCTGACACTGCACCTGACACTGCACCTGACACTGCACCTGACACTGCACTGACACTGCACTGACCTGCACCTGCACCTGACACTGAACTGACACTGCACTTGACACTGAACCTGACACTACACTGACACTGACCTGACACTACACCTGACACTGAACCTGACACTGACACTGACTGACCTGACACTGACCTGACACTGACACTGCACCTGACACTGAACCTGACACTGCACTGACACTGAACCTGACAATACACCTGACACTGACACCTGACACTACACCTGACACTGCACCTGACACTGCACCTGACACTACACCTGACACTGAACCTGACACTGCACTGACACTGCACCTGACACTACTGACCTGACACTGCACCTGACACCTACACCTGACACTGAACCTGACACTGCACTGACACTGAACCTGACACTGCACCTGACTGAACCTGACAATACACCTGACACTGAACCTGACACTGCACCTGACACTGAACCTGACACTACACTGACTGAACCTGACACTGCACCTGACACTGCACCTGACACTGCACCTGACACTGCACCTGACACTTCAGATTTTTCACACTTTTTTAACAAAGCTTTTTCCTGTAACATGTTTGTGTGTGTGTGTGTGTGTGTGTGTGTGTGTGTGTGTGTGTGTGTGTGTGTGTGTGTGTGTGTGTGTGTGTGTGTGTGTGTGTGTGTGTGTGTGTGTGTGTGTGTGTGTGTGTGTGTGTGTGTGTGTGTGTGTGTGTGTGTGTGTGTGTGTGTGTGTGTGTGTGTGTGTGTGTGTGTGTGTGTGTGTGTGTGTGTGTGTGTGTGTGTGTGTGTGTGTGTGTGTGTGTGTGTGTGTGTGTGTGTGTGTGTGTGTGTTTGTGTGTTCAGGTTCATGGTTCCGTTGAAGTCTTTGTGTTTGGAGGAAGGCGTCTCGTATTTGCTCCGACTCGAGTTCAGACGATATCAGGACTTGAACAGTGTGACGGACGCGGCCGGACACTTCATCCTCGTCGACTCGGTCTCACGGCATTTATTTATTTATTTATTTACTTATTTATTATTTACATGATTATTTTTCTTTATTATTGATGCTTCATCCTCATCGACTCGAATTTTATGTATTATTTATATAATTATTTTACTTTATCATTGACATTTTTATCAGTTAATCAGTGACACTTCATTTATCACTGAGGGGCAGGTTTAGTCACCAGGCCCTGTCAGAGTCCCTGTCTGTCCCTGTCAGAGTCCCTGTCAGAGTCCCTGTCTAGTCCCTGTCTGAGTCCCTGTCTGAGTGCGCGTGTGCCCGCAGATCGCCCTGATGCCCCGTCACTCGTCTCTGGACATGTTCAGTTCCGGAGACGCCGGCGCCGCGTTGAGGAAACAGTCGTACGAGCGTTACCGGTGCCACGACACGGCGCGGAGCGTGACCCGGCCCGTCATGAGCGAAGCGTGCGCCCGCCTCATCTCCAGCATGTCCGCCCTCATCAACGACGGCGCGCTGGGTCAGTACCTCTCCGCTCCACAGGGGGCGCTCTCCGGTCGTTCACGTGTGTGACTGTGGTGTTTTCCGCAGCGTGCGAGTGCGACCCCCAGGGGGCGGTCAGCTCCGTGTGCGACGTGAGGGGCGGGCAGTGCCACTGTCGCACCAACGTGATCGGACGACGCTGCGACCAGTGCGCGCCGGGAACCTACGGCTTCGGTCCCGGCGGCTGCCAAGGTCAGAAAACTCCGCCCACTTTAACCACACCCACTTTGACCACAAACACTTTAACCACACCCACAAACACTTTAACCACACCCACTTTTACCACAAACACTTTAACCACACCCACAAACACTTTAACCACACCCTCAAACACTTTAACCACACCCACAAACACTTTAACCACACCCACAAACACTTTAACCACGCCCACTTTGACCCTGTAACACTGAAGCCCCGCCCTCTCCTCAGCGTGCGGCTGCAGTCCGGACGGCGCCCTCTCTCCGCTCTGTGATAAGTTCTCGGGGCAGTGCCAGTGCGGCGCCGGGGCGTTCGGGCAGCGCTGCGACCGGTGCCAGAGCGGATACTGGGGCTTCCCCACCTGTCGACCCTGTCAGTGCAACGGCAACGCCGAGGAATGTCACCACAGCACCGGAGCCTGCCTCAACTGCCGAGGGAACACCGGAGGAGACCACTGCGACAGGTGAGGCCCTGCACGCCCCAGGAGACCACTGCGACAGGTGAGGCCCTGCACACCGGAGGAGACCACTGCGACAGGTGAGGCCCTGCACACCGGAGGAGACCACTGCGACAGGTGAGGCCCTGCACACCCCAGGAGACCACTGCGACAGGTGAGGCCCTGCCAGGAGACCACTGCGACAGGTGAGGCCCTGCACACCGGAGGAGACCACTGCGACAGGTGAGGCCCTGCACACCGGAGGAGACCACTGCGACAGGTGAGGCCCTGCACACCGGAGGAGACCACTGCGACAGGTGAGGCCCTGCACACCCCAGGAGACCACTGCGACAGGTGAGGCCCTGCCGAGGAGACCACTGCGACAGGTGAGGCCCTGCACGCCCCAGGAGACCACTGCGACAGGTGAGGCCCTGCACACCGGAGGAGACCACTGCGACAGGTGAGGCCCTGCACGCCCCAGGAGACCACTGCGACAGGTGAGGCCCTGCACACCCCAGGAGACCACTGCGACAGGTGAGGCCCTGCACACCGGAGGAGACCACTGCGACAGGTGAGGCCCTGCACGCCCCAGGAGACCACTGCGACAGGTGAGGCCCTGCACACCCCAGGAGACCACTGCGACAGGTGAGGCCCTGCACACCCCAGGAGACCACTGCGACAGGTGAGGCCCTGCACAGGGCCCTGCACGCCCAGGAGACCACTGCGACAGGTGAGGCCCTGCACGCCCCAGGAGACCACCGACCAGGCCCTGCCGAGGAGACCACTGCGACAGGTGAGGCCCTGCCGAGGAGACCACTGCGACAGGTGAGGCCCTGCCGAGGAGACCACTGCGACAGGTCAGACTCGGTCAGACAGGGGCAGGTGCTTGGGGCAGGTGTTTTTAAACAGACAGTCTCACCTGATGACATCACAGGGTGGGACGTGTAGAACAGACTGAACTCTCTGTATCGTCTCTGTTGTTTGTCTCTGTAGATGTGCCAGCGGTTTCTATGGTAACCCGGTTTTGGGGACGGCGTCAGGGGGCACCTGTCGTCCGTGCCCCTGCCCCGAGGGACCCAACAGCGGGCGCCACTTCGCTGCGTCCTGTTACCAAGACGACCGCAACCGCCAGATCATCTGCAACTGCAAACAGGGATACACAGGTGAGACCCAAGACAGCGCTCTGATTGGCTGTGGTCTCCCTCTGAGCGCTCTGATTGGCTGTGGTCTCCCTCTGAGCGCTCTGATTGGCTGTCGTCTCCCTCTGAGCGCTCTGATTGGCTGTCGTCTCCCTCTGAGCGCTCTGATTGGCTGTCGTCTCCCTCTGAGCGCTCTGATTGGCTGTCGTCTCCCTCTGAGCGCTCTGATTGGCTGTCGTCTCCCTCTGAGCGTTCTGATTGGCTGTCCTCAGGTCCTCGCTGCGACCAGTGCGCCCCCGGTCACTATGGAAACCCGTCGTCCTCCGGGGGGCGCTGTGAGCCGTGCCAGTGCCACAACAACATCGACATGTCGGACCCGCTGTCGTGCGACGCCGTCACGGGGCAGTGCCTGCGCTGCCTGTACCACACCGAGGGGCGGAGCTGCGCCGTGTGCCAACGCGGTTACTACGGCGACGCCTCACGACGCAACTGCAGGAGTAAGACCAGGACTAAACCAGGACTAAACCAGGACTAAACCAGGACTAAACCAGGACCAGGACTAAACCAGGACTAAACCAGGACTAAACCAGGACTAAACCAGGACTAAAACCAGGACTAAACCAGGACTAAACCAGACTAAACCAGGACTACTAAACCAGGACTAAACCAGGACTAAACCAGGACAAAAACAGAACTAAAACCAGGACTAAACCAGAACTAAACCAGGTCTAAACCAGGTCTCTTCTTGTTCTTCAGAGTGCACGTGTAACTCCCTGGGCACAGACGTCGCCTCGTGTGGTGAGGAGGGGCACTGCGGCTGTGAGCGCTCCAGCGGGCAGTGCCAGTGTCTGCCCCACGTCACCGGGTTGGCGTGTGACCACTGCGCCCACAACCACTGGAACCTGGCGAGTGGGCGCGGCTGTGAGCCGTGCCACTGCGACGCGGGCAACTCCTACAGCGCCACCTGCAACGAGGTACCAGTACTACAAATACTACTACAAATACTACATAAAGTACTACGACTCAGTCAACTCCTACAGCGCCACCTGCAACGAGGTACCAGTACTACAAATACTACTACAAATACTGCATAAAGTACTACGACTCGGGCAACTCCTACAGCGCCACCTGCAACGAGGTACGAGTACTACTACTACTACTACTACTACTACTGCATAAAGTACTACGACTTGGGCAACTCCTACAGCGCCACCTGCAACGAGGTACAAGTACAACAACTAATACTACAAATACTGCATAAAGTACTGTGACCAGAGTAACTCCTACAGCGCCACCTGCAATGAGGTACAAATACTACAAATACTATTACTACTACAGATATTAATACTGCATAATGTATCAAATATATGTACTACAACAAGGTAGTACTGCAAACAAAACAACTCCTACAGCGCCACCTGCAACGAGGTACCAGTACTACTACTACTACTACTACTGCATAAAGTACTGCGACTTGGGCAACTCCTACAGTGCCACCTGCAACGAGGTACGAGTACTAGAAATACTACAAATACTGCATAAAGTACTACAACCCGGGTAACTCCTACAGCGCCACCTGCAACAAGGTACGAGTACTACAAATACTACAAATACTGCATAAAGTACTGCGACCCGGGTAACTCCTACAGCGCCTGTGAGTCCAACAGCAGAAGGACGGTGGTTTGGTTTTACACTCACCAAAAAACTGCAGAATATTTGTTTGTAGTATTTGTCACCAGCCCCGTGTGAAGTGTCCTTTTCTGCATTGTTCCTTCTGTAACATTTTTTGTGCTCAGACAGTTGTTCTCTGTGTTTAACCCTGATGCCCTCCCCAGTTCACGGGGCAGTGCCAGTGTCGCAGCGGCTTCGGAGGAAAGACCTGCACCGACTGTCAGGAAAACTACTGGGGCGACCCGAGGACCCAGTGCCGAGGTCAGACGCTGTTCACTCATTACCTGTCACATAAATACAGTTGTAGGGAGTATTATCTGTTACGTAAAGGTGAGTTGTACAGTTGTAGGGAGTATTATCTGTTACGTAAAGGTGAGTTGTACAGTTGTAGGGAGTATTATCTCTCTTACATGACGGTGTGTTGTACAGTTGTAGGGAGTATTATCTCTTACATGACGGTGAGTTGTACAGTTGTAGGGAGTATTATCTGTTACATAAGAGTGAGTTGTACAGTTGTAGGGAGTATTATCTGTGACATAAGGGTGAGTTGTTGTACAGATGTAGGGAGTATTATCTATGACATAAATACAGTTGTAGGGAGTATTATCTGTGACATAAATACAGTTGTAGGGAGTATTATCTGTGACATAAATACAGTTGTAGGGAGTATTATCTGTGACATAAATACAGTTGTAGGGAGTATTATCTGTGACATAAGGGTGAGTTGTTGTACAGTTGTAGGGAGTATTATCTATGACATAAATACAGTTGTAGGGAGTATTATCTGTGACATAAATACAGTTGTAGGGAGTATTATCTGTGACATAAATACAGTTGTAGGGAGTATTATGTGACATAAATACAGTTGTAGGGAGTATTATCTGTGAATATACAGTTGTGGGAGTATTATCTGTATAAATACAGTTGTAGGAGGTAACATAAGTAGTTGTTGTACAGATGTATTATCTATGACATAAATACAGTTGTAGGGAGTATTATCTGTGACATAAATACAGTTGTAGGGAGTATTATCTGTGACATAAATACAGTTGTAGGGAGTATTATCTGTGACATAAATACAGTTGTAAGGAGTATTATCTGTGACATACGGGTGAGTTGTTGTAGGGAGTATTATAGTATGAATGTAGTCGTGTATCTCTTACTGTTTGGGTTGTTGGAGCATTTGAGGAGAAGCATCAAGTTACAAAGTTCAGGTCCAAGTTCCAGTCCAGTGCTCATCTCATCCCGGCTCTTCTGAACCTTAAACATCTCCTCTTCTCTCTCCTCTCCTCTCTCTCTCTGGTCTTCTGTCTCTCTTCCTCCTGGTCTCTCCTGGTCTTTCGGTCTTCCTCCTGGTCTTTCCTGGTCCTGGTCTTCCTCCTGGTCTTCGTCCGGTCTTCCTCCTGGTCTTTCCTCCTGGTCTTCCTCCTGGTCTTCTCCTGGTCTCCTGGTCTTTCTCCTGGTCTTCCTCCTGGTCTTCCTCCTGGTCTTCCTCTGGTCTTCGTCCTGGTCTTCCTCCTGGTCTTCCTCCTGGTCTTCGTCCTGGTCTTCGTCCTGGTCTTCGTCTGGTCTTCCTCCTGGTCTCTCTCGGTCTGGTCCTCTGGTCTTCCTCTGGTCTTCCTCCTGGTCTTCCTCCTGGTCTTCCTCCTGGTCTTCTCCTGGTCTTCCTCCTGGTCTTCGTCCTGGTCTTCGTCCTGGTCTTCGTCCTGGTCTTCGTCCTGGTCTTCGTCCTGGTCTTCGTCCTGGTCTTCGTCCTGGTCTTCCTCCTGGTCTTCGTCTGGTCTTCGTCTGGTCTTTGTCTGGCCTTCATCTGGTCTTCCTCCTGGTCTTCCTCCTGGTCTTCCTCCTGGTCTTCGTCCTGGTCTTCCTCCGGTCTTCCTCCTGGTCTTCATCCTGGTCTTCCTCTGGTCTTCCTCTGGTCTTCGTCCTGGTCTTCGTCTTGTCTTCGTCCTGGTCTTCGTCTGGTCTTCGTCTGGTCTTCAGCGTGCGACTGTGAGTGGCAGGGCGTCCAGTCGTCTCAGTGTGACCGTCGGACGGGTCACTGCGTGTGTCGTCCGGGCGTGTCGGGCGTTCGCTGTGACCAATGCGCCCGCGGATTCTCCGGCGTCTTCCCCAACTGCGCCCCCTGTCACCAGTGCTTCGGCGACTGGGACCGCATCGTCCAGGTGAAACGCACAACAGACGCACAACAGACGCACAACAGACGCACAACAGACACACAACAGACGCACAACAGACGCACAACAGATGCACAACAGACGCACAACAGACGCACAACAGATGCACAACAGACGCACAACTAACACACAAACACATACACACAGAACCACACAAACTCACACAAACACATGGAAGAGACTGGGACCACATCGTCCAGGTGAAACGCACAACAGACGCACAACAGACGCACAACAGACGCACAACAGACGCACAACAGACGCACACAACTCACACAAACATGCACAGAGGAGACTGGGACCCAATTACACAGGTCCACACAACAAACACACAACAAACACACAACACACACACAACACACACACACACACACACACATGTATTTGTCCCTGAGGAGCAGTTTATATAAACAATAGTTTTGGTGTGAGGAGAGAAACGTCCCTCAGGACAAAAGTGTCCTGAGGGACGTCTGTGTCCTGCAGCATCACAACAGCCTCCAGGGGGCGACACATGGACACAGACCCTAACCCAGACAGATAAATAGATACAGGAAAAACAAACTGCTGTTTCAGGTCGTGTCTGTGATGTTCTCCAGGTCGTGTCTGTGATGTTCTCCAGGTCGTGTCTGTGATGTTCTCCAGGTCGTGTCTGTGATGTTCTGACCCCTGCGTTGTTCTCCTCAGGACTTGGCCGTCCAGACGAAGTCGCTGTCGTCTCGCGCTCACGAGCTGCAGACCACAGGACTGACGGGTCCGTACGAAAGAGCCTTCAAAGACCTGGAGCTCAAACTGTCCCAGGCTCTGAGCATCGTCCAGGCCCGAAACCAAACCAGCGCCGCCGTCACCGTCCTCATGGAACTCATCGAGGAACTCAGGTAAGAAACACCAAACACCAACCACCAAATACCATCCAAACGCCAAACACCAAACACCAAACACCAAACACCAACCAAACACCAAAACACCAAACACCAAAACGCCAAACACCAAACACCAAACACCAAATACACCAAACACCAAACACCAAACACCAAATACCACCCAACACCAAAACCAAACGCCAAACACCACCAACACCAAACACCAAACACCAAACACCAACCGCCAAAACGCACAAACACCAACACCAACCAACACCAAACCAAACACAAACCAACACCACCACAAACCAAACGCCAAACGCCAAACGCCAAACACCAAACACCAAACACCAAACACCAAAACACCATCAAACGCCACACCCAACGCCAAACCAACGCCAAACACCAAAACACCAAACACCAAACACAAACAAAACACCAAACGCACCAACACCAAACACCAAACGCCAAACACCAAAAACCAACACCAATACAAACCAAAACAAAAGCCAAAACCACCAAAACCAAAACCAACCCAAACGCCAAACCAACCCCAAACACCAACCACACAAACGCCAAACAAACCCAAACACCAAACACCAAAACACAAACGCCAAACGCCAAACCACCAAACGCCAACACCAACACCAAACGCCAAACCTCAAACCCAAACGCCCACCAAACGCCAAACGCCAAACCAAACCAAACGCCAAACATCAAACGCCAAACGCCAAACGCCAAACAACCAAACACCAAACACCAAACACCACCAAAACACCAAACACCAAACACCAAACACCAACAACACCACACCCCAACGCCAAACCACCAAAACACCAAAACACCAAGAACACCACCAAACACCAAACCCAAAAACCAAACGCCAAACACCAAAACACCAACGCCAACCGCCAACACAAACAAAGAACACCAAACACCAACACCAACACCAAACCACAAACGCCAAACACCAAACACCAAACACCAAACGCCAAACGCCAAACACAAACACCAAACACCAACACCAAAAACGCCCAAACACCAAACAACACCAAGCACCACACCAACACCACCAACACCAAACGCCAAACACCAAGCCAAACACCAACCAAACACCAAACACCAAATACCAAAACACCCCAAACACCAAAACAACCAAACACCAACCAACACCACACAAAACACCAAACACCAAACGCCAACACCAAAACCAAACGCCAACACCAAACACCAAACGCCAAACAACCAAACGCCCAAACGCAAACCAAACCAAACACCAACCAAACACCAAACACCAAACACCAAACACCAAACAACCAAACACCAAACACCAAACAACCAAACGCCAAACACCAAACACCAAACAACCAAACACCAAACGCCAAACGCCACAACCAAAAACGCCAAACGCCAAACGCCCAAACCACCAAACGCCACCAAACGCCAAACGACCAAACGCCAAACACCAAACGCCAAACACCAAAACACCAAACGCCAAACGCCAAACGCCAAACGCCAAACGCCAAACACCAACCAAACACCAAACACCAAACACCAAACACCAAACGCCAAACGCCAAACACCAAACACCAACACCAACCAAACACCAAACGCCAAACGCCAAACACCCAAACGCCAAACGCCAAACACCAAACGCCAAACGCCAAACACAAACACCAAACACCAAACACCAAACGCCAAACACCAAACGCCAAACACCAAACACCAAACATCTCACCAAGAGCTGGGTTATGAGGTCATCATCATCATCATCATCATCATCGTCGCTCTGTTTGTAACAAAACTCTGCTGAACATTCATCTACAGAACAAACGTCTGAACTTTCTTCACTGAAATATTGAAACATTTTTGAAGTTGAGAACCACAGACCGAGTGGAGACAGGGACACGTTCAGACGGAGACGTTTTACACAACAGACAGTTAAAGATCTCAGCTCTCGTCTGTAAATGTGAGAAACAGAAATGCCCCGGTCGTGAGGTCACAAGGTCACGAGGTCGTGAGGTCACAAGGTCACGAGGTCGTGAGGTCACAGGTCGTGAAAGGTCAGAGGTCGTGAGGTTGAAGGTGAGTGGTGAGGTGGTGATGAGGTGATGAGTGATGAGGTGATGAGGTGATGAGGTGGTGGTGGTGAGGTGAGTGTGTGAGGTGTGAGGTGAGGTGAGGTGGTGAGGTGATGAGGTGTGAGGTGGTGAGGTGGTGGGTGAGGTGATGAGGTGGTGAGTGATGGTGAGGTGGATGAGGTGATGAGGTGATGAGGTGATGAGGTGGTGAGTGGTGAGGTGTGTGAGGTTGTGAGGTGATGAGGTTGATGTGGTGAGGTGATGAGGTGTGAGGGTGAGGGGTGAGGTGGTGAGAGGTGAGGTGATGAGGTGATGAGGTGAGGGGTGAGGTGGTGGTGAGTGATGAGTGGTGAGGGAGGTGATGAGGTGGTGGTGAGGTGAGGTGGTGAGGTGGATGAGGTGATGAGGTGGTGAGGTGGTGAGGTGATGAGGTGGTGAGGTGGTGAGGTGGTGAGGTGGTGAGGTGGTGAGTGTGATGGTGAGGTGATGAGGTGATGAGTGTGAGGTGGTGAGGTGGTGAGGTGGTGGTGATGAGGTGAGGTGGTGATGGTGGTGAGTGGTGATGAGGTGATGAGGTGAGGTGTGAGGTGATGAGGTGATGAGGTGGTGAGGTGGTGAGGTGATGAGGTGGTGAGGTGGTGAGGTGGTGAGGTGATGAGGTGTGATGAGGTGTGAGGTGATGAGGGTGGTGTGAGGTTGAGGGTGAGGTGATGAGTGATGAGGATGATGAGGTGATGAGGTGGTGAGGTGATGAGGTGGTGAGGTGAGGTGGTGAGGTGGTGAGGTGGTGAGGTGAGGTGGTGAGGTGGTGAGGTGATGATGAGGTGATGAGGTGATGAGGTGGTGAGGTGGTGAGGTGATGAGGTGGTGATTGAGGTGGTGAGGGTGAGGTGATGAGGTGATGAGGTGGTGAGGTGGTGAGGTGGATGAGGTGATGAGGTGGTGAGGTGGTGAGGTGGTGAGGTGGTGAGGTGATGAGGTGATGAGGTGGTGAGGTGGTGTTGAACCTAAGATCTCAGAGCAGAATCAGTAAACGTGTGATCTCACCCCCGAGAGCCTCTGTGACGTGTGACGTGACTCTGGTTTTTCTGACCCAGACTCTGATCCACAGATTTAAACAGACGCCTCAATAAAACCACAAATGTCCTGGTTATTTTCAGATACAGAGAGAGAGAGAGAGACAGAGAGATGAAGAGACAGACAGAGAGAGAGACAGAGGGATAAAGAGAGAGGGAGTGGATCCTGTGGACAGATAAATGGATGAACAGATGCGTCGTTATTTCCAACACAAATATAAAGTTTGTTCAGACGCAACAGACTCAGAGAGAGAAAAAAAAAAAGAAAAGAGAGACAGAGAGAGAATGTGAGAGAGACAGACAAGACAGAGAGACAGACAGAGAGACAGAGACAGAGAGAGAGACAGAGAGAAGACAGAGAGAGAAACATAAACAGAGAGACAGAGAGAGAGAGAGACAGAGAAGAGACAGAGAGAGAGAGAGACAGAGAGACAGAGAGAGACAGACAGAAAGACAGAGAGAGACAGAGAGAGACAGAAAGAGACAGACAGAGAGAGAGAGACAGAGAGAGAGAGAGAGAGAGAAAGGAGAGAGAGACAAACAAACAGAAACAGAGACAAGAAAGAGAGAGACAGAGATATACAGATGGATAAACAGACAGATAGATGGATGGACAGATACAGTAGACAGATGGTAGATGGTAGATGGATATGGATGGATGGATGGATGATAAACAGATAAACAGACGTATCAATTCTTCTTCTTCTCTTGTACATTTCGTGTTCAGGACTCAGATCAGCGACACCACCGACTCTCTGAGCCGCGTGGAGGCGGAGCTTACGGTCGTCCAGGACACGAGCACGGAGGCGAGCAGCGACCTGAGCGCCCTGGAGCGAGAGGCGCGAGAACTCAACCTGACCTCAGAACAGCTCCACAGACAGATGGACGTCCTCAAGAACTCCAACTTCCTCGGTAACAAAAACTACAACTTCCTCAGTAACAAAAACTACAACTTCCTCAGTAACAAAAACTACAACTTCCTCAGTAACAAAAACTCCAACTTCCTCGGTAACAAAAACTACAACTTCCTCGGTAACAAAAACTCCAACTTCCTCGGTAACAAAAACTACAACTTCCTCGGTAACAAAAACTACAACTTCCTCAGTAACAAAAACTACAACTAAACAACTCAACTTCCTCAGTAACAAAAACTACAACTTCCTCAGTAACAAAAACTACAACTTCCTCAGTAACAAAAACTACAACTTCCTCGATAACAAAAACTCCAACTTCCTCGGTAACAAAAACTACAACTTCCTCAGTAACAAAAACTACAACTTCCTCAGTAACAAAAACTACAACTTCCTCAGTAACAAAAACTACAACTTCCTCAGTAACAAAAACTACAACTTCCTCAGTAACAAAAACTACAACTTCCTCGGTAACAAAAACTCCAACTTCCTCGGTAACAAAAACTCCAACTAACAAAAACTCCAACTTCCTCGGTAACAAAAACTACAACTTCCTCAGTAACAAAAACTACAACTTCCTCAGTAACAAAAACTCCAACTTCCTCGAGTAACAAAAACTCCAACTTCCTCGGTAACAAAAACTACAACTTCCTCGGTAACAAAAACTACAACTTCCTCGGTAACAAAAACTACAACTTCCTCAGTAACAAAAACTACAACTTCCTCGGTAACAAAAACTCCAACTTCCTCAGTAACAAAAACTACAACTTCCTCGGTAACAAAAACTACAACTTCCTCGGTAACAAAAACTCCAACTTCCTCGGTAACAAAAACTACAACTTCCTCGGTAACAAAAACTACAACTTCCTCGGTAACAAAAACTACAATTTCCTCGGTAACAAAAACTACAACTTCCTCGGTAATAAATGAGCACGAGCTCTTCTCTCAAACTGAAAACACTCTGTTCCACCTTGGGATGTCATCATGTGGTAACATGATAATATAAACACCACTAGTGTTGTAGTACTCTAGACCGGTCTCGGGCTTGAGTCCGATCATGGTCTTGTCTCGGTCTTGAAGGTGCTTGGACTCGTTTTGGTCTCGGACTCGAGGTCTAACTTGTCAAGTTTGATCATATTTAATTTCGGATGCTGCTGTCGGTGATAAACTTGTGCCGGTGTGAGGAGCGCGGCGTCGCTCTGCAGCCTGTGCACATCTGGAGCCCGCGGACACTGTGTGACACGTCCCCACATGTCACCACACTCCCCAGTGCAGTTTGTCCACAACAGCGTGTGTCCTCGTGCACCAGTGTGTATCACAATCAGATTAAACTTTGTAAAACATCCTACGTGTCCGTCTGCCTCACGTCAGCACCGCTCCTCGACTTTTACGCTCTGTCTCCTCCTCGTGTAAAACGTTCACGCTCCTCCTCAATGTGCTGATTAGAAAAAAAACTTAATAAAAGTGCACAAATCCACGTGTGTTTGTCACGATGTGCGTTTGATTTGGTAAATAGACTAGCACAAATCCAGTAAGAGAAAGTGACTGTAGTTAGAAACTTGAAAAAACAGGTTTAAAAATCTACCGACTTTCTTCACTTTCTTCAGTTTTGTGTAAAGTTCCAGGGGAAGTCCTGTTAAAGACGAGTTTCTCAAACTGTGGTTGAGGGTCAAAAAAGAGCACAGAGTGTTTCAGAATAAAACAGTTTGTTTGGTTTATTTTAGACCTAAATGAATAAATCATTAACCAGATCAAATGGAGATAGATTCATAAAAACACTGGTAGATTTGTGCCTAAATAACTGTAAAATACAAATAAATGTAAAAAATTACAAAGATGTTCTCGATTTGGTCTTGATGGATCGTGGTCTTGGTCTTGTCTCGGTCTCAGAGTCTGTTGTCTGGGACTGGTCTTGGTCTCGATTAGTGCTCTTGACTTCAACACTAAACTCCTCACACCTTCACGAGAATCATCTGGATCATTTCAGTCCTGGAGTTGCCAAAATCGACTGAACTAAAGGGAAAAGGAGCTGAAACTACCACTTGATGACATCACAAGGTGGAACAGAGCGTTTGGAACTTTGTAGATGTCAGACTAATAATAAAGAGTGACTCAAACAAACACAACTCTGTTTGTGACCAGGAACAACAGAACATTTGAGCATTAGAACATTAGAACGTGTCTTAAATCTCACAGGTGTTAGTTTTTTGTGATATTGGACTTTAAGGTTTTTTTTTTGTTTATCGTCATGGTAACGGTCCCTCGCTCTCTCTCCGTCCTCAGGGGCGTACGACAGTATCCGCGGTTCGTACAACAGGTCACGTGACGCCGAGACTCGGGCGGATCGGGCCACTGTGACGAAGCCGAGCGCCGTCAGCGACTCGGCGGAGACGCGGCGCCGAGCCGAACGCCTCATCTCTGCCAAGAAAGACGATTTTAACCGGAAAAACGCCGCCAACAAACGCGCCCTCGGAGAACTGAGCACCAGAGCCCAGGGGCTGGACATCAAGAAGATCAACGAGAAGGTACAACTCCAAAACTGGATCAAAACTGACTAAAAACAGACTGAAAACAGCTGAAAACAGACTAAAAACGTTAAAAACATGCCATGTGAACTGGATGAAAACAGTCTAAAAACAGACTAAAAACCAGGTTAAAAACAGGCTATAAAAACAGGATAAAAACAGCTGAAAAAAGGCTAAAAACAGGATAAAACAAGTTAAAAACAGACTAAGACCAGGCTAAAAACAGGCCAAGAACAGGCTAAAAATATGGTAATAACAGGCTAAAAACATTCTAAAAATAGGCTAAGAAGGGGCTGGATGAAGAAGAAGATCAACGAGAAGGTACGACTCGAAAACTGGATCAAAACTGGATAAAAACACAGGCTAAAAACAGACTAAAAACAGGATAAAAACACCTGAAAACAACTGAAAACAGGCTAAAAACAGACTAAAACCAGGTTAAAACCAGGCTATAAAAACAGACTAAGACACAGGCTAAAAACAGACTAAAACAAGTTAAAAACATGCCACGAAAACTGGATGAAAACAGGATAAAAACAGACTAAAAACACAGGCTCAAAAGAGGTTTAAAACAGCAGAAAACAGGCTAAAAACAGACTAAAAACCAGGTTAAATCCAGGCTATAAACAGGATAAAAACTGGCTAAAAACAGGATAAAAACAGGCTTAAAACCAGGTTAAAACCAGGCTATAAAAACAGGATAAAAACAGACTAAGACCAGGCTAAAAACATGGTAATAACAGGCTAAAAACATTCTAAAAATAGGCTAAGAAGGGGCTGGACGAAGAAGAAGAAGATCAATAAGAAGGTACACTACGAAAACAGGCTAAAAACAGACTAAAAACAGACTAAGACCAGGCTAAAAACACAGGACACACAAGCTAAGAACAAGCAAAGAACAGGATAAAAACAGGATAAAAACAGACTAAAACTATGCTAAAAACACAGGCATGGTAAGAACATGGTAACAACAGACTAAAAACAGGCTCAAAACAGGCTAAGACCAGGCTAAAAACAGACAAACAACAGGTTAAGAAAAGGCTAAAAACATCCTAAAAACATGGTAAAAACATGTAAAGAACCTGCTGAAAACAAGTCAACAGTGTGACAGTCCCCCCCCCCCCCGTCTGTGCAGGTGTGCGGGGCCCCCGGCGACGCCCCGTGTGGGGAGGGGCCGTGCGGAGGGGCCGGTTGCCGCGACGACGAGGGAAACCGTTTCTGCGGAGGTCTGAACTGCGAGGGGGCGGTGGCCCGAGCGGAGAACGCCCTGGAACGCTCCAAACACGCCGAGAAACAGCTGCAGCACGCCATGGGCGACGTCGAGGAACTCTTCAACAAGGTCACACACATTTGTGTGTATTTAATAAAAGTGTAACATGTGTGTGTTTGTGTGTATTTAGTAAAAGTATAACATGTGTGTTTCTTAAAAGTGTAATACCGTGTGTTTCCTGCAGGTGGCGGAGGCGAAGACTCGGGCGGAGGAGGCTCGGGGAAAAGCTCAGGCCGCTCTGGACAAAGCCACCGCCACAAAACGAAACGTCGCCCAGTCCAACGACCAACTCAGAGACCTGATCAAGGAGATACGAGAGTTCCTCACACGTAAGACAGGGGCGACAGGGGCGACAGGGGCGACAGGGGCAGAAAACAGTTACTCTAAACTATTAAAATTCGGACTGATATGAGGCTGGTCGGGGTACAGAGCTGGAGCTGGGTCTCAGGACCAGGTCTAAACCAGGTCTAAACCAGGTCTAAACCAACAGTGAGCTTTTTTTTTTCTCCTGCTTATTTTAGGCCCCTCCTCCATCTGTATCATGTCCCTCATTTGCATACATTCATATTTGGTCGTGACTTCCTGTTTGCTCATTTGCATACGTTCATATTTGGTCGTGACTTCCTGTTTGCTCATTTGCATACGTTCATATTTGGTCGTGACTTCCTGTTTGCTCATTTGCATACGTTCATATTTGGTCGTAACTTCCTGTTTGCTCAGAGGACGGGGCGGAGCCTGAGAACATCGAGGCCGTGGCCAATCGCGTGCTGGAGCTGTCGATCCCCGCCTCCACGCTGCAGATCCGACAGCTCGCCGACGAGATCAAAGAGCGCGTCCGCAGCCTCGCCAACGTCGACGCCATTTTAGAGCAGACGCAGGGCGACGTGCGGCGAGCGGAGCGCCTCCTGCTGGACGCCAAGAGGGCCAGGTACACGCGCACCCACACACACACACACACGCCGCTGCCGTGCCCTTGAGCAGCGCACTTCCTCTCGCTTCATTTTCCAGACACGACGCCGAGGGAATCAAGACGACGGCGGAGGCGGTGAAACAGGCGCTCGCCGACGCCCAGAGCGCCCAAACGTCCGCCGAGAA
>NW_026571515.1:786713-849213 GCF_026225935.1 Boleophthalmus pectinirostris | reverse complement strand
GTGAGGTTGTGGTTGTTGTGAGGTTGCTGTTGTTGTGAGGTTGTGGTTGTTGTGAGGTTGTGGTTGTTGTGAGGTTGCTGTTGTTGTGAGGTTGTGGTTGTTGTGAGGTTGTGGTTGTTGTGAGGTTGCTGGTTGTTGTGAGGTTGTGGTTGTTGTGAGTTGTTGTGAGGTTGTGGTTGTTGTGAGGTTGTGGTTGTTGTGAGGTTGTTGTGAGGTTGCTGTTGTTGTGAGGTTGCTGTTGTTGTGAGGTTGTGGTTGTTGTGAGGTTGCCTGTTGTTGTGAGGTTGTGGTTGTTGTGAGGTTGCGTTGTTGTGAGGTTGTTGTGAGGTTGTGGTTGTTGTGAGGTTTGTGTGTTGTGAGGTTGTTGTGAGTTGTTGTGAGGTGAGGTTGTGGTTGTTGTGAGGTTGCTGTTGTTGTGAGGTTGCTGTTGTTGTGAGGTTGCTGTTGTTGTGAGGTTGCGGTTGTTGTGAGGTTGCTGTTGTTGTGAGTTGTTGTGAGGTTGTTGTTGTGAGTTGTTGTGAGGTTGCTGTTGTTGTGAGGTTGTGGTTGTTGTGAGGTTGTGGTTGTTGTGAGGTTGCTGTTGTTGTGAGGTTGTGGTTGTTGTGAGGTTGTGTTGTTGTGAGGTTGTTGTTGTGAGGTTGTGGTTGTTGTGAGGTTGCTGTTGTTGTGAGGTTGTTGTGAGGTTGCTGTTGTTGTGAGGTTGTGGTTGTTGTGAGGTTGTGGTTGTTGTGAGGTTGTTGTTGTGAGGTTGCTGTTGTTGTGAGTTGTTGTGAGTTGTTGGTTGTTGTGAGTTGTTGTGAGGTTGTGAGGTTGTTGTGAGGTTGTGGTTGTTGTGAGGTTCCTGTTGTTGTGAGGTTGCTGTTGTTGTGAGGTTGTGGTTGTTGTGAGGTTGTGGTTGTTTGTTGTGTTGTTGTGAGGTTGCTGTTGTTGTGAGGTTGTGGTTGTTGTGAGGTTGCTGTTGTTGTGAGGTTGTGGTTGTTGTGAGGTTGTGTTGTTGTGAGGTTGGTTGTGTGTTGTGTTGTTGTGAGTTGTTGTGGTTGTTGTGAGTTGTTGTGAGTTGTTGTGTGTTGTTGTGAGTTGTTGTGGTTGTTGTGAGTTGTTTGTGGTTGTTGTGAGGTTGGTTGTGTTGTTGTGAGGTTGCTGTTGTTGTGAGTTGTTGTGAGGTTGTTGTGAGGTTGCTGGTTGTTGTGAGTTGTTGTGGTTGTTGTGAGGTTGTGTTGTTGTGGTTGTTTGTGGTTGTTGTGAGGTTGTGGTTGTTGTGTTGTGAGGTTGTGGTTGTTGTGAGGTTGTGGTTGTTGTGAGGTTGTGGTTGTTGTGAGGTTGTGGTTGTTGTGAGGTTGTGGTTGTTGTGAGGTTGCTGTTGTGAGGTTGCTGTTGTTGTGAGGTTGTGGTTGTTGTGAGGTTGTGGTTGTTGTGAGGTTCCTGTCGTTGTGAGGTTGTGGTTGTTGTGAGGTTCCTGTCGTTGTTCTCCAGATCGCGTCGGAAGCCTCTCGCTGTGAGGAGCACCTGGTGGAGGCCGTGGGGCGTCTGGGGGCTCTGGGGCAGGAGATCAACCTCCTGAAGACCAAACGTGCTAAGAACAGCATGGAGGCGGCGCGCGCCGAGGAGACGGCCACCATGGCCCGAGACAAGGCCAACGAGGCCAAGCAGGTACGTCAGATGCCCTCCCATGTTCCTCCAGTTCTTCTGTGGTTCTTCTGTGGTTCTTCTGTGGTTCTTCTGTGGTTCTTCTGTGGTTCTTCTCTGTGGTTCTTCTGTGGTTCTTCTGTGGTTCTTCTCTGTGGTTCTTCTCTGTGGTTCTTCTGTGGTTCTTCTGTGGTTCTTCTGTGGTTCTTCTGTGGTTCTTCTGTGGTTCTTCTGTGGTTCTTCTGTGGTTCTTCTGTGTTCTTCTCTGTGGTTCTTCTCTGTGGGTTCTTCTCTGTGGTTCTTCTCTGTGGTTCTTCTCTGTGGTTCTTCTGTGGTTCTTCTGTGGTTCTTCTGTGGTTCTTCTGTGGTTCTTCTGTGGTTCTTCTCTGTGGTTCTTCTGTGGTTCTGTGGTTTCTTCTGTGGTTCTGTGGTTCTTCTGTGGTTCTGTGGTTCTCTGTGGTTCTTCTGTGGTTCTGTGGTTCTTCTGTGGTTCTTCTCTGTGGTTCTTCTGTGGTTCTTCTGTGTGTGGTTTCTTCTCTGTGGTTCTGTGGTTCTCTGTGGTTCTCCTGTGTGTGGTTCTCTGTGGTTCTTCTGTGGTTCTCCTGTGGTTCTTCTGTGGTTCTTCTGTCTGTGGTTTCTGTGGTTCTTCTGTGGTTCTGTGGTTCTCTGTGGTTCTTCTCTGTGGTTCTGTCTGGTTCTTCTGTGGTTCTTCTGTGGTTCTTCTGTGGTTCTTTCTGTGGTTCTCTCTGTTGGTTCTTCTGTGGTTTCTGTGTTCTCTGTGGTTCTGTGGTTCTCCTGTGGTTCTTCTCTGTGGTTCTTCTGTGGTTCTTCTGTGGTTCTCCTGTGGTTCTTCTGTGGTTCTTCTCTGTGGTTCTTCTGTGGTTCTTCTCTGTGGTTCTCCTGTGGTTCTTCTGTGGTTCTTCTGGTTCTCTGTGTTCTTCTGTGGTTCTGTGGTTCTTCTGTGGTTCTTCTGTGGTTCTTCTGTGGTTCTCCTGTGGTTCTCCTGTGGTTCTTCTGTGGTTCTCCTGTGGTTCTTCTGTGGTTCTTCTGTGGTTCTCCTGTGTTCTCAGTCTGTTCTCCTGTGTGTGGTCAGATCTTGGACGGGCAGCTCACAGATAAATACCACGAGGTCCAGCAGAGGGTCGACACTAAAGCCAAGGCCGTGCTGGAGGCCAAGAGGAAAGCCGAGAGTCTGAGGGAGGAGGCCAAAACGCTGCTGCAGGACGCACAGGCCAAACTCAGCCGACTCGCAGGTTTGTACCAGACCAGGACTAAACCAGGACTAAACCAGGACTAAACCAGGACTAAACCAGGACTAAACCAGGACTGAAAACCAGGACTAAACCAGGACTGAACCAGGACTGAACCAGGACTAAACCAGGACTAAACAGGACTGAACCAGGACTGAAACCAGGACTGAACCAGGACTAAACCAGGACTAAACCAGGACTGAACCAGGACTGAACCCAGGACTAAACCAGGACTAAACCAGGACTAAACCAGGACTAAACCAGGACTAAACCAGGACTTAAACCAGGACTGAACCAGGACTGAACCAGGTCTAAACCAGGACTAAACCAGGACTAAACCAGGACTGAACCAGGACTAAACCAGGTCTAAACCAGGACTAAACCAGGACTAAACCAGGACTGAACCAGGACTGAACCAGGACTAAACCAGGACTAAACCAGGAAACCAGGACTAAACCAGGTCTAAACCAGGACTAAAACCAGGAACTAAACCAGGACTAAAACCAGGACTAAAACCAGGACTAAACCAGGGACTAAACCAGGACTAAACCAGGACAGGAACCAGGACTGAACCAGGACTAAACCAGGACTAAACCAGGACTAAACCAAGGTCTAAACCAGGACTAAACCAGGACTAAACCAGGACTAAACCAGGACTAAACCAGGAAACTGAAACCAGGACTGAACCAGGACTAAACCAGGACTGACTGAACCAGACTAAACCAGACTAAACCAGGGACTAAACCAGGACTGAACCAGGACTAAACCAGGACTAAACCAGGTCTAAACCAGGACTAAACCAGGACTAAACCAGGACCTAAACCAGGACTAAACCAGGTCTAAACCAGGACTAAACCAGGATTAAACCAGGACTAAAACAGGTCTAAACCAGGACTAAACAAGGACTAAACCAGGTCTAAACCAGGTCTAAACTGAGTCTAAACCAGGACTAAACCAGAACTGAACGAGGACTGAACCAGGTCTATACCAGGTCTAAACCAAGACTAAACCAGGACTAAACCAGGACCTTTGTCCCAAAACCGAGAATGTCCCAGTTTTGATTTTAAAGTCTGGTCACTCTAAGAACATCCCAGTGAGTTTGAGGTTCTGTGACGTTCTTGTTCTTGTTCTTGTTCTTGTTCCTGTGGCAGAACTGGAGCAGAACTATGAGGAGAACCAGAAGAAGCTGGAGGGAAAAGCTCGACAACTGGACGGGTTAGAAGATAAAATGAAAACCATCCTCCAGGAAATCAACAGACAAATCCAGATCTACAACACCTGCCAATAAACCGGGACTAGACCAGGACTAGACCAGGACTAGACCAGGACTAGACCGGGACTAGACCAGGACTAGACCAGGACTAGACCAGGACTGAACCGGGACTGAACCGGACTGAACCGGGACTAGAACACAGACCTACTGATTTTTTCTAATGCTTTAATTTAAACTTCCAAAGACACAAATTTAATTTTTTTTTTAAGTCACAAATTTAATACAAAAAGACACAAATTAAATTAAAAAGTCACAAATTTAATACAAAAAGACACAAATTTAATAAAAAAGTCACAAATTTAATACAGAAAGACACAAATTTAATTAAAAAGTCACAAATTTAATACAAAAAGTCACAAATTTAATAAAAAAGTCATTAATTTAATGCAAAAAGTCACAAATTTAATACAAAAAGACACAAATTTAATTAAAAAGTCACAAATTTAATACAAAAAGACACAAATTTAATTAAAAAGTCACAAATTGAATACAGAAAGACACAAATTTAAATTAAAAAAAAAGTCACAAATTTAATACTCAGAGACAAAAATTTAATAAAAAAGTCACAAATTTAATACAAAAAGACACAAATTTAATAAAAAGTCACAAATTTAATACAAAAAGACACAAATTTAATTAAAAAGTCACAAATTTAATACAAAAAGACACAAATTTAATTAAAAAGTCACAAATTGAATACAGAAAGACACAAATTTAATAAAAAAAAAAGTCACAAATTTAATACTGAGAGACAAAAATTTAATAAAAAAGTCACAAATTTAATACAAAAAGACAAAAATTTTAATAAAAAGTCACAAATTTAATACAAAAAGACACAAATTTAATTAAAAAATCACAAATTTCATACAAAAAGATCCAAATTTAATTAAAAAAGTCACAAATTTGAATAAAAAAAAAGTCACAAATTTAATACAAAAAGTCACAAATTTAAATCATAAACGTTTCAGTCCCGTGTTGATCTGGACTCTGATGACCTCATGTTTAATCAGTCCAATGTTCCAGGGTGAAGCTTTAAATCTGTTTGTTGCATGAAGCCAAAAGAATCGTCCTGTTTCTGTTTTGTATTTTACTCCACGTTTTTATATTTGTGCATGAAAATTAAAACCACCAAAGAGTTTGTCTGTTTCACCGTTTCTGTTTCCTTTGAATTAAAGTTGATGAACCACGAGCTCGTCCAGACTCCGCCTCTGTGCAACGACACCACGACGTAAAGCCGCACTCTGTCACTTTTTAAGACAAAAACACACACGTCTTTTCAGTGTTGGGAAGTGACTTTTCAAATGTAATCCCCTACAGATTACAGATTACACTCCCCAAAATGTAGTTTGTAACGTAATCCATTAAATTACTTAAAGTGAGTAATGTAATCTGATTACTTTGGATTACTTGATTTGTTGTAGAGAAACAAAGACGAGGAAATCTTCACATAAGAAGTTTTGTCTGATAAAAGAAAATAAAAAGTCCAAACTTTACTGAACCAAATTAAAAATATTATTGATAGAAAACGAAGAAACACGTCCACACAGCAGGATTTAGTCCTGGTTTAGTCCTGGTTTAGACCTGGTTTAGATCTAGTTTAGACCTGGTTTTAGTCCTGGTTTAGTCTTGGTTTATACCCAGTTATAGTCCTGGTTTAGTCCTAGTTTAGTCCAGTTTATAGTCCTGGTTTAGTCCTAGTTTAGTCCTGATTTAGTTTTAGTCCTGGTTTAGTCCTGGTTTAGTCCTGGTTTAGTCCTGGTTTAGTCCTAGTTTAGTCCAGTTATAGTCCTGGTTTAGTCCTAGTTTAGTCCAGTTTTAGTCCTGGTTTAGTCCTAGTTTAGTCCTGATTTAGTCCTGGTTTAGTCCTGGTTTAGTCCTGGTTTAGTCCTGGTTTAGTTTAGTCCTGGTTTAGTCCTGGTTTAGTCCTGGTTTAGTCCTGGTTTAGTCCTGGTTTAGTCCTGGTTTAGTGTCCGGCAGTGAGCGCAGAATCACCAAAAAATATTTTTTTTTTAAAAAGGGATACAGCCTGAAATGTGAAAACAGTAAAATCCCTCTGTGTAATCCATTTATTTCAACAAAGTAACTGTAATCCAATTACTACTCATTGAAACAGTAACTGTAACTGAATACAGTTACTCATCATTTGTACTCTGATTACTCTGGTACATGTAATCTGTTACTCCCCGACACTGTGTCGTTTCTGTGTGTGTTTATGGAACTGAAAAACTCGTGAACAGGTTTGAATCTCCACAAACTCGTCCTGCTCATCTCCACAGAAATGTTGTTGCTTTGGTGATAATATTCCACACTTTGGCATTAAACGGATCTATCTCCAGGAGGAAGTTTGGGTTTAACTTTTGCACACTGTACGTTAAATTACACTTTAACTCTCAGGCGTGTGTAAAGTCCTTCAGTCATTCAGGTAGAATCCACTGCAAAAAGATAAAAAGTTTATCTGGTTGAATCTGTTTTTCAGCTCCTCCAAACTGTTTCTTCAGTTCTGGTCAGACTCTGGTTCCTTTTATCTGTCTGAAGGAGGAGCTAACTACACTGAAACTCCTCTGAAACTAACACACACATTTGTTTACAATTTCTGTTTGTTAGTTCCGTCTATTGAACTGCACTGAGTGTGTGGAAATATCAGAAGAATCAGTCAGTCAATATGTCCCCACATGTGTGGTTCACGTGTAATTATCATATTATAATGTTAGTATTAAAAACAAACAAGTAAAATAAACGACTAAAGTTGTTGAACATGTGTGGAAATACGTACCGGCGATGCAACCTCAAAATAAAATAAAAAATGACCGACTCAGAAAGCAACTGTGTGCCGCCATGTCTGCTGTTCACAGCCGTCACTACTGTTCAATAAAGTTTGATTCGGTGCGTGCAGTTTCAAAGGTGTCCACTAGATGACGCCAGACACAAGCGAAACGTAAGAATTATTAAGACAAGTGAATTATACATTTAAACATTTTTAAACGACTTTTTATGTATAACAGAACATTGAGAACAGATCAACAGGCCGAACTAACAAACACAAACTGTAAACGTGTGTGTGTTAGTGTGTGTGTGTTATGTGTGTGTGTGTGTTAGTGTGTGTGTGTGTTAGTGTGTGTGTGTAGTGTGTGTGTGTGTGTGTGTGTTAGTGTGTGTGTGTGTGTGTGTGTGTGTGTGTGTGTGTGTGTGTGTGTGTGTGTGTGTGTTAGTGTGTGTGTGTGTGTGTGTGTGTGTTAGTGTGTGTGTGTGTGTTAGTGTGTGTGTGTGTGTGTGTGTGTGTGTTAGTGTGTGTGTGTTAGTGTGTGTGTGTGTGTGTGTGTGTGTTATGTGTGTGTGTGTGTGTGTGTGTGTGTTAGTGTGTGTGTGTGTGTGTGTGTGTGTGTGTGTTAGTGTGTGTGTGTGTGTGTGTTAGTGTGTGTGTGTGTGTGTGTGTTAGTGTGTGTGTGTGTGTGTGTGTGTGTGTGTGTGTTAGTGTGTGTGTGTGTGTGTGTTAGTGTGTGTGTGTGTGTGTGTGTGTTAGTGTGTGTGTGTGTGTGTGTGTTAGTGTGTGTGTGTGTGTGTTAGTGTGTGTGTGTTAGTGTGTGTGTGTGTGTGTGTGTGTGTTAGTGTGTGTGTGTGTGTGTGTGTGTGTGTGTGTGTGTTATGTGTGTGTGTGTGTGTGTGTGTGTGTTAGTGTGTGTGTGTGTGTGTGTTAGTGTGTGTGTGTGTGTGTGTGTTAGTGTGTGTGTGTGTGTGTGTGTGTGTGTGTGTTAGTGTGTGTGTGTGTGTGTGTGTGTGTGTGTGTGTGTGTGTGTTAGTGTGTGTGTGTGTGTGTGTTAATGTGTGTGTGTGTGTGTGTGTGTGTTAGTGTGTGTGTGTGTGTTAGTGTGTGTTAGTGTGTGTGTTAGTGTGTTAGTGTGTGTGTTAGTGTGAGTGCAGTGAGCGCCCCCTGCAGGCAGATATAAGACAGAGTCACCAGAGTCTGACCAGAATTGAAAAAGCAGCTCAGACAAGAAACTGATTCAACCAAATCAACTTTAGTCCAGTGACTAATTAAATTTCTCCTTGTTTTTGTTTACGTCACTGTTTTGTCTCGGCTCCTGCAGTACCTGGAGCGGCCACTAGAGGGGGCGGGGCTGATCCAGAGGGGGCGGGGCTTATCCAGGTTTATTATAGATCCATGATTCATAAAAACTTATAAACACTCTGTGACACGAGAGTCAAACTCAAACTGACAGAGAACAAAACTAAAAACTGGGACTAAGTCGTGGACCAAACTAAATATTTATTGAAACATTTCAACATCATCAGCATGTTTAAGTAATGTAAACCTTTTCTTATTACAATAAATGTTTAATAACAGTTTTGCTTAAACACTAAATCCAGAACAAACAGAATATAAAATAATAACAACATTTTAAATAAATCATGTCTCTATTGTCTGTCTGTGTGCGGCGGCAGCTCTGATACATGTTTGATTTCACAGGACAAATATAATTACACTACTCACAATAAGTCAGGGATATTGTGAGAGCGTCAGTGAATGTCATACATATGGTGTTTGGTTCACTTCGAAAATGTTTGGGATAGAGAGGCAACGGTATTGGGCTGGTAGACACACCTCATTTTGGGTTTTTCATGTAACAGTCTCACTGTGGACAGTGTGTCTTACATACTGGAGCTAAAAACCCTTTTCAATGTGGCATCAATTTCAACATTCTGTGGGTATAAAAAGCTGGTATTGTCAAGTCATTCCAAGTTCACAGTTCAAACAGCCGTGAACACACAACGTCACTTAACGGACGAGCAGCGCCACCGAGCCATAGTGCGCCTTCGGGTCGGTGGGAGGCAGTTAGATGTTGCTCGTGAACTTGGTGTGTCTCAAAGTGTCATCAGCAGACTTGCATCAACACACAGAACTACTGGCAGAGTTGGTGACGGACCCAGGAGAGGAGCCTCATGAGTGACAGTTCGCAACGATGACCAGTAACTAAGGACCTGTGCACTCAGACATCGTTATGCAACTGCCACTCAGCTGCAGGCTCGTTTACGAGATGTGAGGGGCACTAGGGTTTCCAGACAAACCATTTGAAACTTCACCACCGCTTTGGCTTGAACGCCAGACGACCGTTGCAGGTGACTCCACTGACATCAAGTCACCGCCGTGAACGTTTGCAGTGGACACAAGACCATGTGACCTGGACAATGCAGCAGTGTCCACCGTCCTGTTCACTGATGAGTGTCGGGTCACTTAGCACAGAAATGATGATCGTCAGTGTTGCTGGAGAAGGCGAGGTGAGCGATACACCGAGGTCAACATGGTCCTCAGGGTTCAGTTTGGTGGAGGAGGTGCAACAGTCTGGGCAGGCATCACCAGTCAGAGCAAAACAGATGTGGTTACTGTCGATGGCTCAGTCACTGCACGTTCTTACCTCAGAGACTTCACAGAACCCATCACCATCCCCAGTTCCACCAGCAAACCCCCAACTTTCTGTTCATGGATGATAATGCTCCACCACATCGTGCCAGAATTGTCACAGATCAACTTCAGGAAGTGGGAGTGTCTCACATGGTACGACCAGCACTGCCCCCTGACCTGAACCCCACAGAGCACGTCTGGGACCAGCTGAAGCAGAGACTGGACGATCATACCCCACCCCCACATGACCTGACAGAACCGTGTGTAGCACTGGTGCAAGAGTGGAACACATTGCCTCAGAACAACATCATGAGGTTTGTGAGGAGCATGAGACGTCGCTGTCAAGTTGTCAATGCGACAAATGGTGGAAACACCCACTACTGACATTGTTCATTTTTGTTACTTGGGGCTTTCCTTGTTATTGTCTAAATTTCTGGGGTAATAAATATTAAACTAATGAAAATGGTGTTTCTTCCCATTCATTATTAGTAATATGAAAGGGAACTTTTATTTATTTCATAAAAATTCAGACCAAATAGGAAAAGCACTCATGTAAAGAACAATATCCCTAACTTATTGTGAGTAGTGTATATCACGGGACAAAGTTTGACACGTCTGTTCAAGGATGTAAACAGGAGCCAGAGTCCAGCAGGGGGCGCTACACTCTGAGTCTCTGAGTGTCTGAGTGTCTGAGTCTGAGTCTCCTCCTCAAACCCCAAAGAAGAGACACGTGAACGCGCAGCCGGCACAGTGCGCGCTCCCGGAACAGGTGCACGAGGCGCGCGCCCCGAGCAGCGGCAGAAACAGAAACAACAGAAACACGAAGAGAAACACGAAGAAACACGGACAAATACACCGACATATGTGCGCTCTGTGGACCAGAACCGACCCGGAACACCTGCCTGACCCGGAGTAACCCGAACTGACCCGGACTGACCCGGACTAACCCGGACTCACCCGCGCCGACACCGGACATTTACCACAAGGACTCAACATGAACCTCCAGCCGCGGTCCAACCCGAGCCCGGGCTGAGGAACCGACACCCGGAGCACGGACCCGGAGCACGGACCCGGAGCACGGACCCGGAGCACGGACCCGGAGCAGAGTCCCGGGGAGAGCGCAGGAGAGACTCGGTGAGAGCGGGGCAGAGCAGGGCAGAGCAGCAGGAGAGTCCCGGGGAGAGCGCATCAGAGCGGGCAGAGCAGCAGGAGAGTCCCGGGGAGAGCGCATCAGAGCGGGGCAGAGCAGCAGGAGAGTCCCGGGGAGGAGCTGCGGCCTGCGACTCAGAGCGGCTCTCGGCCCCGGTGTGCCCCGCGCCGCACCGGCCTCTGCCCGGACCGGAGCTGCGCAGACCCACCCCCGTGAGTGAGAGCGTGTGTCCGGGTTCGGCGGGGTTCGGAGCCGCGGTTCGGGCCGATGTCACAGTTTTAATGTGAAAATGTCAAAGTGTTTTTATCCTCGAAGCTCCGCTAGCGTTAGCATGTAGCATGTAGCATGTAGCATATTAGCCGTTAACTCACACAGACACAGAGCGGCAGATCTCGCGTTGACTCCCGCCGTGTGTTGGAACGAATACGTCAACAAAGCCGCCATCTTGGTACAGGACTAACACTGCTGTACAGTCCAATTTTAGTACTTTTTTAGTCCTGGTTTAGACTTGGTTTAGACCTGATTTAGTCCTTGTTTAGACTAGGTTTAGGCCTTTTCAGTCCTGTTGAAATCAAGTTTAGACCTGGTGGTATAGACCATGTTTAGTTCTGGTTTAGTCCCAGTTTAGTCATGGTTAGGTCCTGGTTTTGTCCTGGGTTAGACTTGGTTCAGTCCTGTTTTAGTCCTTGTTTAGACCTGGTTTAGACCTGGTTTAATCCTGGTTTAGACCTGGTTCAGTCCTGGTTCAGTCCTGGTTCAGTCCTGGTTTAGTCCTGGTTTAGTCCTGGTTTAGTCCTGGTTTAGTCCTGGTTTAGTCCTGGTTTAGATTTATGAAGAACTTGACTTTAGCCCATGGAAGCCCCGCACCAAAATGGCGGCGGTATTAACGCTTCATCTACAGTTCTGTGTGTGATTAGCTTAGCGCCGCGTTAGCTCCAGGAAGAAACACTTAATCTCATTTAACCGCGACAAACACCGACAGAACCGGACCGAACCGGTGGGACCGGACCGGACGGGACCTTTTCCGTCCGCAGGTGCTCGGAGTTCGGGGCTGTGTTTGGACCGGGACACGGGACGGGCTCAGTGTTTCAGGGGCTAATGTTCCGGTCTAACGTTTGTTTTGTTTGGACTCGAGCCGCTTCCTGCTCCGAGACGGTACCAACAAACCCCCGAACCGACACAGAACCGACACAGAACCAGAGCCAGAACCAGAGCCAGAACCAGATCCAGAACTTTACACTTTATTTAAATCACTGTTAAATACAGTGTTGGGAAGGTGACTTTTAAAATGTGTTACAGATCTGCAGATTATATACAACAAAATGTAGTTTGTTTGTTTTTGTAGACCTGGTTCAGTCCTGGTTTAAGTCTTGGTTTAAGTCCTGTTTTAAGTCTTGGTGTAAGTCCTGTTTTAGAACATGTTTAGACCTGGTTTAGACCTGGTTTTGTCCTGGTTTGGTCCTGTTTTAGACCTGTTTTAGACCTGGTTTTAGACCTGGTTTTAGACCTGGTTTAGACCTGGTTTAGACCTGGTTTAGACCTGGTTTAGACCTGGTTTAGTCCTGTTTAGTCCTGGTTTAGTCCTGGTTTAGACCTGGTTTAGTCCTGTTTTAGACCTGGTTTAGACCTGGTTTAGTCCTGGTTTAGTCCTGGTTTAGACCTGGTTTAGTCCTGGTTTAGACCTGGTTTAGTCCTGGTTTAGGCCTGGTTTAGACCTGGTTTAGACCTGGTTTAGTCCTGAATACAGTTACTCATCATTAGTACTCTGATTACATAAGTCTGGTACTTGTAATCTGTTACTCCCAACACTGGTCAAATACTTCAAAATCATGTTTCGTTGTGTTTGTGTTTGTCGTGTGTTTCTCGTCTTTACCTTAAACCGCCTCTGGACCCGGCAACACCACAGTATTATTATTATTTTAATGATTTTTATTGTGTTTATTTGATTTAAATTCAGTTGTGACGTTGCTTTAGTGCAGATCTGACAAAACGAAAGTGTAAGAAACAGTAACGCGTGACAACAAACTGCAGCCATGTTGTTGTTGTTTTAGTGTTGGTTAATTATAACTCTGTTTCTTTTGTTTAGGGGGGACACCACACGTCCCCGTTTCACCGGGACAGTCCCAGTTCTGAGCCCGTGTCCCCCTGTCCCTGCACATTTATGCAAAACTATCGATTAGTCTCAGTTTTGTGCAAGAAATGTCTCAAGTGTCCCATTTTTGAACAATTTGAAACTTGACAACACTAAAAAGAGACATAAACTGTGATCTGTTGAGGTAAAATACAGAAAACCTGCTTAAAAAATGACCAAAACACAAAGAAAATGTGATTATACTGACTCACGTTAGTCATAAATGAGCCGAGAGCAGAACAATTGTCCTTAATTACACACTCGTTTCATAATTTTACCAACCACTACAAACCCAGTCCCAGTTTATTATCTTGAAAATTTGGTCACTCTACTTTAGACCTGATGTTACTGGATCCAGAGGCTGTTTTTTTATTATTACATTAATGACATTTATGTATTTATTTCACTTAAATTGTGACGATGCTTTTGTGTGAGCTGATAAAACGAAAGTGTAAGAAACAAACTAACAACTGTTACAGGCTGCAGCCGTGTTGTTTTAGTGTTGGTTAATTATAACAATTCAAAACTATTGATTAGTCCCAGTTTTGTGCAAGAAATGTTCTAAGTGTCCCTATTTTTGATCAATTTGAAACTTGACAACACTAAAAAGAGACATAAACTGTGATCTGTTGAGGTAAAATACAGAAAATCTGCTTAAAAACAACCAAAACACAAAGAAAATGTGTCTGTCCTGACTCACGTTAGTTATAAATGAGCCGAGAGCAGAACAATTGTCCTTAATTACACACTCGTTTTATAATTTTATTATTACCAGCCAGCACAAACCAGGGACGTCCCAGTTTATTATCTTGAAAATCTGGTCACTCTACCTTAGACTCTGATATTACTGGATCCAGAGGCTGTTTTTTTTTATTACATTAATGACATTTGTGTGTTTATTTGACCTAAATTTTATTGTGACAGTGCTTCAGTGTGATCTAACAAAACAAAAGTAGAAGAAACAAACTGTTATGGAAATGTCCCAGGTGTCTATTTTTGACCAATTTGATCCGTAACAACACTAAAAAGAGACATAAACTGTGATTTGTTGAGGTAAAATACAGAAAATCTGCTTCAAAACGACCAAGACACAAAGAAAATGTGACTGTCCTGACTCACATTAGTCATAAATGAAACAATTGTCCTTAATTACACACTCGTTTCATAATTTTATTATTATAAATCAGGGACGTCCCAGTTTTTTATCTTGAAAATCTGGTCGTTCTGCTTTTGTTGTTAAAGTTTAGTCTCATTGTTCCTGTTTAGTGTTTGAACATAAATCTTTATGAGGATTAAACAACAGCACAGTTTAAGAGTTTGAAGACAGAAATATTTCACTCTGTCTGTTTTTGTTAGACTTGGACAAACTTTATTGATCCACAAGGGAAATGATTTGCACACAGGAGTCACACGTCACAAAATAAAATGAAAACAAAGAGAAAAACACACAAATAATAATAATAAATTCTAAATTAATAGCAAAAAAAGAGCAAGAGACACGTGTCAAACAAAGGAATAATAGAAAAATAAGTCATAAAATATAGTAAGACAGAAAAGTGTTTTGGTGCTTGGTGTAAGTTTGGACAGTTTTTACTCAATAAAACCTCGTTACAGATTAAATCATAATAATGTAATGTAATAATTCTGTATTTTCACATTAATATGAACTGTACATGTCACAACAGACGAACAATCTGAATCCTGAAAGTAAATAAATCTGTTTATAGAGTTTATGCAGACGACTTCACAACCTCTGGAATTTTATTAGTTAAAAACAAGCCCCCAGGTTCCAAAATGGCCGCCCATTCAAGTCAATGGGCTGAGCTCAATGGTCGCATGATCCCAGATTAGCCCGGCGAGGTTCTTCCGGTGGCTGTGGGCCGACCGAGCATGCGCAGTAGTGCTCTTTTCTCCCACGGGCACACGCGAATGCACGCGAATGCACGCGACCACACGCACGGAGCGCGGGCTCGTGTATCACGTGATCGCTTTGACCAATCAGAGCGAGAGGAACGAGAGCGGAGCAGGAGCTAACGAATATAAAGCGTTTAAGGATTTTGAGCGAAAAAAAGTGCATGATCTAAAAATAGGTAAAAATCGCCACAAAATCCGACATTTTTGAAAGTTGTAGGTCCTGTCAGCCGAACACGAGCAGGTTGTGATTACGTTGCCTCTATGAGAAAAATCTTCTCGGCCCATGGGATTTTTTCGACTGTAGAACCACTGAGTGACACTACGACAACTCGAGGCAGATACAAGCAGCAACACTGTATCCAGTTATTTTAATAGATCCATGGTTAAAAAAGGATGTAACAATAATCAAAATCTATATTCTTGTCAAAAATATTGAAACTCAGACACTAATTGATCACAAAACTAGTACTGAAACTAGATCCTCGTTTATCACAGACCTGGATCCTAAAAAAATGTGTTTAGAACAATCTGGAATATCGTGTAAGAGCACAGAGACTAGTGACCTGGTTTAAGACCTGGTTTAGACCTGGTTTAGTCCTGGTTTAGTCCTGTTTTAGTCCTGGTTTAGTCCTGGTTTAGACCTGGTTTAGTCCTGGTTTAGACCTGGTTTAGTCCTGGTTTAGTCCTGGTTTAGTCCTGGTTTTAGACCTGGTTTAGTCCTGGTTTAGACCTGGTTTAGTCCTGGTTTAGACCTGGTTTAGTCCTGGTTTAGTCCTGTTTAGTCCTGGTTTAGACCTGGTTTTAGTCCTGTTTAGACCTGGTTTAGTCCTGGTTTAGACCTGGTTTAGTCCTGGTTTAGACCTGTTTAGACCTGGTTTAGACTGGTTTAGACGTGGTTTATTCCTGGTTTAGTCCTGGTTTTAGACCTGTTTAGTCCTGGTTTAGTCCTGGTTTAGTCCTGGTTTAGACCTGGTTTCGACCTGGTTTAGACCTGGTTTAGACCTGGTTTAGACCTGGTTTAGACCTGGTTTAGACCTGGTTTAGACCTGGTTTAGTCCTGGACCACTGAGGGATCACACAGACATAAGGCCACATGGGAATAGAAAAGAAAGTTCGACCATTTAATGTTGAAAATCCCAGGAGATCGTCTAAACAAAGAGGTTTTTATTTTCATTGCAGAATCAGAATCGGTATCGAGTATCGAGTATCAAGTATCGAGTCTGATCCTTAGTTTGTAATTTTAGACTAGATTGCAGATTCTGTTGGATTCCGTACATGTTGTGATGTTGTGTTTGTTGCCAGGTCCTTTCCCGTCCCTCCTGATTCCGCGCTGGGAAAGTCCTCACCCGAATCATCGCCAAAATAGCCGGGCCGAGCAGGAAGAGGCAACCCTCCGATTCAGAGCCCAGCAGCGGAAGTGAGAGCGGCGACGGGCGGCCCGTGAGCGCCAAGTGCCCCAAGATGGACGCCAGCGCAGGAGGAGGAGGAGGTACCACCAATGCACCTGCAGCACCTGACGCACCCGCCACACCTGCCACACCTGCCACACCTGCCCCCACCCCTGCCACACCCACTGCGCCACACCTCCCCACCCCCGCCACACCCGCCACACCTCCCCCACTCCTGCCGCCACACCTGCCACACCTCCCCCACCCTGCCTGCCACACCTGCCACACCCCCCCACCTCCCCCACCCGCCACGCCACACCGCCACACCTCCCCCACCCGCACCTGCCACACCACCCACACCTCCCCCACACCTGCCACCGCCACCCGCCACACCTCCCCCACCCCGCCGCACCCGCCACACCTGCCCCACACCGCCGCACCTGCCACACCTCCCACCTGCCGCACCGCCACACCTGACGCACCCGCCACAACCCGCCACACCACCACCTCTCCCACCTGCCGCACCCGCCACACCTGACCCACCCGCCGCACCTGCCACACCTCTCCCCACCTGCCGCACCCGCCACACCTGCCGCACCCGCCACACCGCCACCACCTCCCACCCCCGCACCGCACCTGCCACACCTGCCACACCTCCCCACCTGCCGCACCGCCACACCTGACGCACCACCTGCCGCACCTGCCACACCTCTCCCACCTGCCGCACCGCCACACCTGACGCACCCGCCGCACCTGCCCACACTCTCCCACCTGCCGCACCCGCCACACTGACGCACCCGCCACCCCGGCCACACCTCCGCAGCCGACGCACCTGCCACAACTGCCACAACTGCCGCACCCGCACACACCTGATGCACCTGCCGCACCCGCCACACCTGACGCACCTGCCACACCTGATGCACCTGCTACACCCGCCACACCTGATGCACCTGCCGCACTCGCCACACACCTGCCACACCCGCCACACCTGCCGCACCCGCCACACCTGCCACACCTGCCACACCTGCCCGAGTCTCCAGGGTCTGCGTCTGTGGAAAAGTGAAACCCCTGAAGAGTGACAGACGTTCAGAGGGACATAAACATACATGAACATTATCAGACTGTAAATCTAATGTTTTAATCATTGGATTTTGATCAAAGTTCACATTTTAAATACAAAATGACGTGAAGAGTCAAAGACAAACACAAGAGTTTGTACAGATCTGAAGTGCAGGTCGGACGTTTTTATGCTGATGAAGATTCTGTCGATATTTTGTTTTGTTTGTGGAGGAAATGGTGGTTTGTTCTAGGGATGGGCATGATTAATCGATTAATCAATAATTGATCATTAAGAATTTCATCGATTACGTTCATTTTAATGGACAAACTGAATGTATGTTTGTGTGTCGTGACCAAACAGGTGTGTACATGTGTCTCTGCATCAGAAGGAGCGAGACACAAACAGTGGGTCAGTCTGTAACGAACCGAAGCACAAATGTGGATTTAACCAGGATTTGTAGAAGAAATTCCACACTTTCCGTTGCGTTGGGACAAGTGTGAGTCCATGTGCACAGTGGATAAAGCAGCACATATGTTTCTGTGTCCAGTGGGAAAAAGTTTTTCCAGGTGAGAGTCGCTCAATGTGGATGACGAGGCCCCGCCCCCCTCCCCCCGTACGCTGTCCTGGTTTTGACAAACACAAATCTGGTCACACTGACCTGTATTCACCTGAGTCATGTCTTTTAATCCAACACAAGTTGAACCACATCAGCGACACAAGAGCTGGAGTTTTATCTTCACTTAGTTTATGTAAATTAGTGATGTGGTTTTAAGTTTTGTTTCTGTGAGATTTGAACAAAACTGAATTAAACACATTATAATGTCAAACAGCTGATGTGGATCTAGAGTCGTTATGTTTATATGTCGTAAAGTTGAATTTATTTATGCAGATTAGTGCAGATAATAATAATAATAATGATGATCATTTTAATATAAAAACGTTCATGATTAATTGATAATCGTTTGTTAATTCTTCCAACGATCGATTAAGAAAATTTCATCGAATGCCCGTCCCTAGTTTGTTCATCTTTTCACGTTTCTTTTCTTTTCACTTTATATTTTCTTCTCCGTCTGAGTTGCTGTGCTGTTGTTTGTCCTGCAGGGGGCAGTGGAGGAGGTCGGGCCCAGCACAGAGCCGGGCCCCTGGACCACAGCTCCAGCAAAAAGAAACAGAAAGATCGAGTGAACCAAGAAAGTCGAGAGGCCAAGAGAGCCACAGCCACCGAGCGGGTCATCGCAGAGGTCAAGAAAGGTACTGTCCACCACCAGGGGGCGACACACTGTACTGTCCACCACCAGGGGGCGACACACTGTACTGTCCACCACCAGGGGGCGTCACACTGTACTGTCCACCACCAGGGGGCGTCACACTGTACTGTCCACCACCAGGGGCGACACACTGTACTGTCCACCACCAGGGGGCACACACTGTACTGTCCACCACCAGGGGGCACACACTGTACTGTCCACCACCAGGGGGCGTCACACTGTACTGTCCACCACCAGGGGCGACACACTGTACTGTCCACCACCAGGGGGCACTACACTGTACTGTCCACCACCAGGGGGCGTCACACTGTACTGTCCACCAGGGGGTCACACTGTCCACCACCAGGGGCACACCTGTACTGTCCACCACCAGGGGCGTCACACTGTACTGTCCACACCAGGGGGGTCCACCACCAGGGGGCGTCACACTGTACTGTCCACCACCAGGGGGCGTCACACTGTACTGTCCACCACCAGGGGGCGTCACACTGTACTGTCCACCACCAGGGGGCGTCACACTGTACTGTCCACCACCAGGGGGCGTCACACTGTACTGTCCACCACCAGGGGCGACACACTGTACTGTCCACCACCAGGGGGCGTCACACTGTACTGTCCACCACCAGGGGCGCCACACTGTACTGTCCACCACCAGGGGGCACTACACTGTACTGTCCACCACCAGGGGGCGTCACACTGTACTGTCCACCACCAGGGGGCGACACACTGTACTGTCCACCACCAGGGGCGCACACTGTACTGTCCACCACCAGGGGGCGTCACACTGTACTGTCCACCAGGGGGCTGTCACACTGTACTGTCCACCACCAGGGGGCGTCACACTGTACTGTCCACACACCAGGGGGCGTCACACTGTACTGTCCACCACCAGGGGGCGACACACTGTACTGTCCACCACCAGGGGGCGTCACACTGTACTGTCCACCACCAGGGGGCCACACTGTACTGTCCACCACCAGGGGGTGTGAGAGTTTGAGCATTAGGGTCTGTTTACAGGAGAAACACTTGGGGGTAAAAACGACAAAATATTTGATGTGAAGTGTCTTTCGTTTAGACGTGACGGTGTTTTTGGAGATTAAAAATGCAAAAATCTGAAACCACCTCCAGACTGTAAAAGTTGAACAGGCTCCACCGTAGTGTTTCCGTCTACACTGACCAAGACGCAAAACTCTGGTCACATGTGCTCAGGTTGTGTACGAGTTTATGTCACATACAGGACACACAAACAAACATGTGTTGTGTGATAGTGTCACAGCATCACCGAGTGCCCTGACACACACAGTCCAATTCCACACACTTTTGCGTCACCGTGTGCAGCAGATTTCCTTCCGAAAACACTCGTCTAAACACAGAATAAAAAGTGAAGACGCGACGCCATTTTTGTGTTTTCTGTTCAGACCCTCAGCATGTAAACGAAGCCTGAGTGTGGAGTGTTTCTCATAGATTTTGTTCAGATTATAGTGGCACAAATTATTAAAATTTGAATCATTTCATTCAGTTTGTGGATCATAAATGTTACTGTTATTTTTTACCAGCGCCGTCTCTTTTTAAGTTAATAATCTATGATAAATAAGATCACACAGAGTAACAAAGTCACTTTCTGTTGTACAAATATAAAGTCCAGTTTATTTTCGACTGAGGAGCGTCCACAGTCTCCTGTGTTAAACACAAACAGTGAGCGCCGCTGTGTCACTGCAGGAAACAGATGATGTCACCACAGCTTAACATCCACCGTCATAAACACATCACATTTATTATTTATCAGTGTTTCTGGTAAAAGTCGGACTCAGAAGTGTATCTGAGGACCTTAGATTGTTATACACGTTTAGTTTTGCTTTTCACAAACAGGGTTTATATGCAGGTCTTTATCGGGGAGGGGATTATTTTTTCCAGAAACAGAAAATATTGTGGAGGCCAAAATGTTTAACTCAGTTCTGCAGAATATTAAATGTATATCTTTATAAAAACAGTAAATAACATTATTCTGACGAGCTGCTCAGACTGAGAAGAGTTTATGAAAAAGTGAAGCTGCCCAACAAAAAATGTCATAAAAAATACTCCTAAAATAAAAGTAGTGCAACTTTAGTCCATGTGTGAGATAAAATTATAGAATGTTTATTTTGTAATTCTAATGATGTTTAAAGTCCAGTCAGAGTCGACCAAAGGGCTCAGGTCTCGTCTGTTTAAAGCATTTTGTCCAAGTCTGGAGTTTTCACAATTCTGTATCCATCTGTTTAGTTGAGTGTCCTCAGAGCAAGAAGAAAAACTCATAAAACATGTAAAATACTCAAATAAGACAACTTATGCAAACTCACATCCTGCTGAAATTAATAATATTAATAATAATAATAATAATAATCATAATAATGTGTATGTGGAGGTGGAGATGAGCGGTTTCTCTGTGATCCAGACATGATCGTCTCTGAGCTCTGAGGACTTTGACACAGATGAGTTTCAGATCAGACGTGTGACGCTTGTGTGTTTCTTCCTCTGAGTCTGACCTTTGTTCTGGTCTTTAGTGTAACTTTACCTCTGCTCTGTCTCCTCCCTGTAAACCTCCTCCTGTGCTTTTGTGGCCCGTGTGTCTGCTGAGCGTTTGTGCAGTCAGAGTGTGGAGAGGCGTGTCTCGTTTCCTGCTCGTCCCTCCTCAGCTGGTCTCACCTTTCAATGACTCGTTTATGTGTCACCGATACTCAGGCCTATTTCCTCATAGTTTTCCTCAACAGAATTACTGCACAGAAAAAAACTAAACAGACGACTAAGAACAGAACAGAAGCTCTGACTAAATGTGCAGAAATGTTTGTAACTAATAATTAAATCCAGAAACACTGAAGCCTCTTTGGAACCAAGAAAAACATTTCAAATTCATTTTTCACTTTTTCAAAAAACAGAATATTTACAAACTCATCATCCAAGAAACACATCTGATTCAAATCCCAGAAGATTTATTATTTGGATCAATGTTTAGTCACAAAATTAAACTGTAAATAAACAAAATGAACAGCTCATCTGCTCCAATCCACTCAAATAAACACGATTTTTACTGAAGACAGTCCTGAGTCTCTCCTCCCCTCAGAAAGTCCCGACATTAAAAGATTTAAACAAACTCTTACAGTTTTAAAGACGATCACACCTGAACCTGGAGAAACCACAAACTCATGGGAGATTTTGTCCAGTGTTTTTGTAACTTGAAGACAAATTTAAAAATTGAAATCAAAATCTTACACAGAATATTTGCGTGGTTGGTTAAGCTCCACTGTGACCAGCAGAGGGCGGCAAACACAAGTTTATTGTGTGAAGGTCACTTTCCCAAACAGTTCTTTTTTTTTTAAGTTTTTTGAGTTATAATAATGTGTGAAATATGAAAACAGAGGCAACTAAAACATGTTTAAAATCCCAAACAAACCACAAACACAATCTCCTCTGTGTCGAGTCTGTGAGAGCTGAACGCACGGCATTATTTTGAAGTGTATGTCCTGTGTGTGTCTCTGTGTGTGTCTGTGTGTGTGTTTGTGTGTGTGTGTTCGGGACCAGCTGCAGAGGATCGTTTTCTCTGACCTTTCAGGCGTTCAGTCTGAGAGGAGCTGAGTCCAGTGGAGTTTACTGTGATTTTACTCGGAGCTCTTCACCATGAGGACGTCACTTTATTTCCTCACGCAGACTTTTCACAGACGAACCTGCGGCCTCGCTCCGACATGATTCCTGATGGTGCAGCCTGTTTAAACACTGTGCTCTGTGTGTGTGTGTGTGTTTGTTTGACGTGGAGATCTGCTGTTGTATGTTTGTTTTGGATTTCTTTCTGATTGTAACGAGCTTTGTAAGTTCTAGATTAGTCTTCCTTTCTCCTCATATCCCTGCAGCGTTTAACCCGGTGGTTTTGTTTCCATGGAGATTTTGACTGATAAGATTCAATTTTTTCTTAGCTTTTTTGAGTTTGTGCCAAGAGACAAATAATAATCGTACACACACTACATACACACTATAAACAACAGAAAAAAACATTTCTCGAAAAGGAGCTGGAAGAAGAAGAAAAAACTTACATTAACCAAAACCTGTTTATTACATAGTTTAAAAAATCTAAAATAATGTGGTCGTTTCTGTACAGTTATGACAAAACTTTATAAATATTTATAGATGTGTTTGTGACTGACCTGTTGTGTTGTTGTTGTTGCAGATGTGTTTGTGGACTGGAAGCAGAATGCCAGTGATGTGATTGTGCGTCTTCGTTGTGGAGACGGAGTCCAGAGCGCCGACGACGTGAGCAGCAGCTTCAGCGACACACACGCTCTCGTCAGCTTCCCCGGTCAGTACCACACCTGTACTGTACTACACCACACATGTACAACATGTTTACTACAATTATACTTCAACTGTACTGCAACTGAACCCTAACCTTAGTGTAACAAGTGTTTGCTTATTAATTAGGTAATAAAAGTGTAACGAATGTGTAATGATTGTAACTGTAATAACCATGTAGTAGCTGTGTTATGACCGTGTAATAACTGCTAATTACACATAATAGTCATAACACAAAGTTGAATGATCAGAAGATTCTAAGTAAGGCTACTGGAGGGCAGGGGCAGTAAATTGAGACATGGGATTAGTTGACAATTAATAAAGTGTATTATACAGGAAGAAAGTGACAAGAAAATATACAACAGCTGCAGCAACAAAAATCAAACAATTCAGTTAAATGTCCTTGCGAACTGGGTCTGGTTGCCCAGGGTGTAAACAGAGTCCAAACTACTTTAAAGTCCAGTATTATTATTTGAGGTTGTATGATGTCCATAAAGCGCGGTTGATTGAATGGTTATGTAGTGGAGGCAGCTGGAGTAGGTGGAGACAGACGACAGGCGATTAGCCTCCTACCAGACTGAAGCTCTCAAAAGGACAGTTCCTAGCTCGCCATCAATTTGAACCCAAGTTTGGGCACCAGGCCTGTGTGCACATTAACAAAAGGCCTCTTAGAACATATTTACAGTTAGCATTAGCATTGACATTAACATTACAAGAGTTCATAAGTGAATCAGTTACAAGATACAACTAATCATGTGGAGTACATGTTAGCATTAGCATGCTAGCTGTTAGCATGCTAATGCTAAGCTAACATGGACATATGCTACATAAAGCAAGACATAGGGCCCTGACAAAATGGCTGACCTTAGCATTAGCATGCTAGCTCTAGCATTAGCACTAGCATACAAAGCCACAACAACAAAAAGCCATTAAATAAATCAATAAATAGTGTTCACTTCTAACTTACCAGTTCAGTAGTGTTTTAGTGTATTGAAAGCACACGTGACAATGTTGCATAACGGGTCTGGTTCTAAAAGATGTGAATGGTGAAGTTAAAAAATGGGAACATGAGAATTTGAAATGAAACAGTGTAGATGTACTGACCTTCAAGCTCTGTCCCCTGGCTCCTCTCCCACACAACTGAGGAGAGAGAAGTCAGGACCTTATATACTCTGACTGGGGATGTGTGATTGGATAATTGGTGAAATGGGCGGTGTGATGGGTGGTGACAAATCATGTGGAGAGGGGAAAACCTGGGTTGGATCTGGATAAGGGAATTGAACTTTACCCTGGTTACATTAGTGCAATACAATCTTACTACACCTGTCCCTGTGCCCTGTGCCCTTGTGTCCTTGGTGTCCTTGTGCCCTCTTGTCCTTGTGCCCTCGTGCCCTTCTGTCCTTGTGCCCTTGTGCAATTGTGTCCTTGTGTGCTTGCGTCCTTGCATCCTTGCGCCCTTATGTCCTTGCGTCCTTGCATCCTTGCGCCCTTATGTCTTTGTGTCCTTGTGCCCTTATGTCCTTGTCCTTGCGCCCTTATGTCCTTGCGTCCTTGTGTCCTTGCGCCCTTATGTCCTTGTGTCCTTGCGGGCTTGTGTCCTTGCGCCCTGATGTTCTTGTGTCCTTGCGTCTTTGTGTCCTTGTGTCCTTGCGTCCTTGCACCCTTATGTCCTTATGTCCTTGCGTCCTTGTGTCCTTATACCCTTATGTCCTTGGTTCCTTGTGTCACTCTGTCCTGTTGTGTTTCAGATGGGCGTGAGTGGAGCTGCCTCCTGCAGGAGGAGATTGAAGCTTCGTGCAGCAGAGTCCAGTACAAAGAGAAGACCGGACTCCTGCACCTCGTCCTGCACAAGAAGATCCCCTTCCACATCTGGCCCTCACTCATGGTACAAACATCTGCTCTAGAACACCAAACATCTGCACCAGAACATCAGAACACCAAACATCTGCACCAGAACACCAAACATCTGCACCAGAACATCTGCAACACCCAACATCTGCACCAGAACACCCAACATCTGCACCAGAACACCCAACATCTGCACCAGAACACCCAACATCTGCACCAGAACACCCAACATCTGCACCAGGACACCAAACATCTGCTCTAGAACCTACACTGACATCTGTTCTCTGTTGATGTTTCAGTCCAATAAAAAGAAGGAGGCCCTGCACAAGCCTGAGTCCACTGGGCCCTCAGAGAAGAACAAAGTCTCCCAGGCCAAAGTCCAGTCCTCCTCTACTTCCCTCAACCAGACCCAACAGAACCAGACCAAACAGAACCAGACCCAACAGAACCAGACCCAACAGAACCAGACCCAACAGAACCAGACCGGTGTTCTGAAGAAGCCTGAGTCCACTGGCCCCTCAGAGAAGAATAAAGTGTCTCAGGCTAAAGTCCAGTCCTTATCTCCTCCTCCCAACCAGACCCAACAGAACCAGACCCAACAGAACCAGACCCAACAGAACCAGACCCAACAGAACCAGACCCAACCAGACCCAACAGAACCAGAGCCGCCCCGGGGAGCAGAGGAGCAGCAGTCGGTCTGACCGTAAACGTGTCCCTCAGCCCAGAGCAGACTCCACAGAGACCAGCAGGACGAACACTGATAATAAGACTGTGTCAGAGCAGCTCACAGGGTCAATGGAATCCACAGAGGCCCCTGCCCCCCCGCCGCACCTGCCGCCGCACCTGCCGCCGCACCTGCCACCGCACCTGCCACCGCACCTGCCCGCTGGACGGAGCACGCACATGCAGGAGGAACACGCGGCTCTGCCTGAAGACTCCTCCCACAGCAGCACTCAGGTCAGTGTCACTGCTGTAGCTGAACTCCACAGATCATCTTAGTCACGTCCTCAGACTCAACTCGGACTCAATTCTTTTATTGTCTGGTTTTATCGTTTGTTTCTTCACTGCAGCGTCTGTTGTTTGTTTCTCTCGTCCTCTTCACTTTAAATCTTCCATCTGGAGCTTTATTACAATTTTAAACAGTGTTGTGCCGACCTCAGGAGGTTCAGTCTTGAGCTGAGTATCGTTAACGAGTAGGGATGGGCATGATTATTCGATTAATCGATAATTGATCATTAAGAATTTCATCGATAACATAAATTTTTATCGACAAACTGAATGTATGTTTGTGTGTCGTGACCAAACAGGTGTGTACATGTGTCTCTGCATCAGAAGGAGCGAGACACAAACAGTGGGTCAGTCTGTAACGAACCGAAGCACAAATGTGGATTTAACCAGGATTTGTAGAAGAAATTCCACACTTTCCGTTGCGTTGGGACAAGTGTGAGTCCATGTGCACAGTGGATAAAGCAGCACATATGTTTCTGTGTCCAGTGGGAAAAAGTTTTTCCAGGTGAGAGTCGCTCAATGTGGATGACGAGGCCCCGCCCCCCTCCCCCCGTACGCTGTCCTGGTTTTGACAAACACAAATCTGGTCACACTGACCTGTATTCACCTGAGTCATGTCTTTTAATCCAACACAAGTTGAACCACATCAGCGACACAAGAGCTGGAGTTTTATCTTCACTTAGTTTATGTAAATTAGTGATGTGGTTTTAAGTTTTGTTTCTGTGAGATTTGAACAAAACTGAATTAAACACATTATAATGTCAAACAGCTGATGTGGATCTAGAGTCGTTATGTTTATATGTCGTAAAGTTGAATTTATTTATGCAGATTAGTGCAGATAATAATAATAATGATGATCACTTTAATATAAAAACGTTAATGATTAATCGATAATCGATCGTTAATTCTTCCAACGATCGATTAAGAAAATTTCATCGAATGCCCAGCCCTATTAACGAGTTTCTGATACGATACTCACCTCGATACATGGTCACATTTTTCTATAGCTCTCAAACCGCTTTACAACAAGGAACCACACACATTCATACAGGTGGGCTAAGTGTCTTGCCCAAGGACACAACGACAGCATTCATCTGTGGGAGCTGGAATTGCACCAGTCAACCTGTGGGTCATTGCATCTGACAACGATATTGTGATGTTGAGTGGGATTGGAACCGTGAGTCTTCAGATCAGTGGACGAACGCTCTACCAACTGATTTGCATAGGCCACGATATGTTTTTCGATACAGTGCACTTTCGATTTGATACATTTCAAATCGATTCGATACAGTTCAGTGAAAAACTAAAGTTAAATCGTGGCTGTGATACTAAAAGTCCACTGAGTTTGTGCAAAGTGAAAATCACCCATTTTACTCAAAAACAAATCTGTCAACACAACTGTAGCTCTTACACAAAATAATTTCAATACAGATACTCTTGGCAATATATATCGATACAACAGCTCATGATATCGACACAGTATCATACGATATATGGATACGATATATGGATATTTCAGTATTTTTGCGCAGTCCTAGTTCAGTCTGAGGTGAAAGTGTTTGGATCAGAGGCTGTAGTGTGTGGAGGGACCTGCAGAGGGCGATATTTACCCTGTGTGTGACCCATGCACCTCACAGCGCTACACTACGGTCGTCGAGGCCTGTACCTCAGAGTATCACCCCCTGTATGTTCTGCATGTATGTGTGTGGCAGAATCTTCAGCAGTTTCCATGGAGACACAGTGACACAAGAACAAACACTGCAAACTAAGTTTTAAAGGTTGTACAGAGGATTTTTTAAGGGAAGTAAAATACAGCGACAGTCCTTTTTCAAATGTTGTGCGTACGTGACTCCACCTTCCTCCTCCACAGCTCCATCAGTAGAAACACCTCCTCCTCCCGCCTCTTTACTCTAGAAATCACGCTTGTTTACATCCAGTGCTCGTTCAGAATTACTGTTTAAGTTTCCTGTCTAGAAATAATTTATCGACCGACGTGTCAGTTTTTAGACCCTTCGTCTGCGTCATTCGCGCCATCGCTGGAAGAGATCTCCAAGAATCACCTCAGTTTGTCTTCGCTCCTTTTCTCATCTTCTTTCAGCGACCTCAAAAACCGACTTTCTTTTGCGGCGAACTGGTCGTGGATTCTCGTCAGCCATCGCAACAAAGTTTGTGAGAATTGCGAGGAAGCGACAGTTAGAAAAAGCCTCAAAGAACCGCTGCATAAACCACGAAATCCGCGATGGAGAGTCAGAGATTTTAACTTCTTGGGTTCTTTTTAAAGACAATGCAGTAAAGTGTATTTACCTTGTTGACATGTTTCGGCTGCTGCATCTTCAGAACTGTCCCTGGTGTTGGTGGTGACGTGTCGTATATCAGCTCCGTCATCACGGTTAATGCTCCGTGCCTCGTTTCCTGATTTCAATGGCCTCCTTGATCCAGCGTTTGAACTTGTTGTTTTCCGATCCAATGACCCGAGCCCCGTCGGCGGAGCGTTCCTCCTTTCACACACCTGGGACACCCTCCTCCAGAGACACCGGGCGACGGGAGGCGTGGTCAGTCTGAGCGACCTGCCAGGTCCATCAGGTCTGACCACGCCTACAGGAAGTAACAACAGCTGATATACGACACGTCACCACCAACACCGGTGACAGTTCTGAAGATGCAGCAGCCGAAACATGTCAACAAGGTAAATACACTTTACTGCATTGTCTTTAAAAAGAACCCAAGAAGTTAAAGTCTATAAGAAGACAAAATGAACATCAATGGCTTAATAAGGAGAGTCAGAGAGTTTGATTGACAACCTAACAGCCAATAGAAAATGAGGGAGCGTCGTTTTCTATTGGCTGATGTTTATCTGGCCGCAACACATCCACAGTTGATAGATTTTCATTCTTTTTTTTTTTTTTTTTTTTTGGTCATCATAATTCCAAAGCTGCTCCGTCTCTGTAATGGTATTTTAAACTTTCATTGGGGTCATTCCACGCCATCTCATCAAATTTCCAGAAAATCTCACGCATCATGTTTTTAAAAAATTTTGAAAAACTTACCAGCTGGTCCCAAACTCTCATGTACCAACTCTGTGAAATTTTAGTGATTTTCAATCAATAGTTTTCAACTTGGAGCTCATTTAGTGAGGGGAGAATGTGTCCATTGACAGGCCCAAAATCGCAACATTTTTTCTTGGCCGTTTTCAAAGGTCGATATCTCCGTAAGTATCACACATACAGGACTGAAATTTTGTAGACTTCTTCTCTACTTTGTGTTCAAATAACATCTATCGAAAGTTTGGTTTCTCAACTCATTGTCATTTTATATGAACTTAAAAATGATAAAACTTGGTGTCGGAGACCCTTAAATTTTTTTGAGAATCAAGATTTGTACTAGGACTGTTAAAAGAAATCTCCAAATGTTGAACATTTCAAATACTTTATGTCTGAGGCTCCTGTTAAAAACAAGAAAATGTAACATGGTCCGATTTTCACATGTCATTTCTGGCATGTGGGTAGTGATAAAAAAAATTTGAATCATTTTTGTTTGAAAGACCAGAAAAAGCCCTTTCATATGGCACCAAACATATGTATTTTATGAAGCTCCTACAATTGTTTTAATTAAAATCCTCCGTACAATGTTTAAGTTAGTCTGAAAACTCGAGCAAAATTCTAAATGGATTTAACGAGCACGTTTCCAGGAGCCTGAAGCGTTTGGCAAAAACCTAAACCCACCTCTAGAAATAAACCGTTTGGACTTTTCTGTGTTTGTGTTCACAGGGATCAGACGCTCCAAACCAGGACCTGGAGATGAGGACCTCCCCGTCACCTCCAGGGGGCGACGTGCAAACGGAAGCTCTCGGCGCCGAGCAGCAGGGGCCCGACAGAGAGCAGGGGTCAGAGGTCACACAGGACAGAGGAGACGGCGAGGAGGAGGAGGAGAAGAGCGACCAGTGCAAAAAGGAGGAGCCCCCGGCTGACGCGCTCCGACAAGAAGGTACCAGCGTCTCTACCAGGGCTGGTATCATTAAGAAGTTGCCGATACGATACATACCTCGATACATAGGCCATGATACGATGTATTTCAAATTGATTCGATACCATTCAATAAAAATAAAGGCTAAATCATGTCTGTGATACTAAAAGTCTTTGTTAAACCACTTCTTTTTGTGCAAAGTTCATATGAAACAAAAACATTTTAATCCTCAAAACTGTGAAAATGTCAAATGTGTCGCGTGCACTGCAAAAAATTAAATCTAGCCAAGTTAAGATGACCTGAATTAAGAAAGTTTGATCATGATTTGAGTAAATTCCACTTGACAAGTTAAATGATCTGTCAGAGGAATACGATTTTTTGTTCTTAAAATATGAAAATACAACTTGCTACACTTAAAAAAAGAAAAACACCAACCCTTAAAAGAAGAAATGAAATTGAATTTAGAAAAACACTTATTCCACCGGTGGAGTCGACTCAAATAAAGTCAAATGTTCTTAATTTTCATTTTAACGAACCTTTTTACTGTGTGAATGAGTTTCCTTCTACTAAACAACAAAACTGTAGCTCTGTAACAAAATAATTTAGTAAAATACACCAAAAATACTCAATATGTGATATATCGATACAGCAGCCCACGATATCAATACTGTATCATTACATTAAACGATACGATATATCGATATTTCAATATTTTTGCACACCCCTAGTTTCTACCAGTGTTTATGTGAACTCTGGAGTAAACGGCGCCCCCTGTGGTGTTTCAGCGCCGGAGCAGATGGTGACGCTGCAGCTGGTGAAGAACGACTCGTACGAGAAAGGCACCGACCTGATGGTGGTGAACGTTTACGTTAAAGGAGTGTGCCGAGAGTCTGCCAGGGTCATCTTCAGAGAACAAGACTTCACCCTCATCTTTCAGACCAGGTAATACTCCGAGGAGGGAGGAGGGAGGGAGGGAGGGAGGGAGGGAGGGAGGAGGAGGAGGGAGGAGGAGGGAGGGAGGAAGGGAGGGAGGGAGGAGGAGGAGGAGGAGGAGGAGGAGGGAGGGAGGAGGGAGGGAGGGAGGAGGAGGGAGGGAGGAGGAAGGGAGGAGGGAGGGAGGGAGGGAGGAGGGAGAGGAGGAGGGAGAGGAGGGAGGAGGAGGGAGGGAGGGAGGGAGGAGGAGGGAGGAGGAGGGAGGGAGGGAGGAGGGAGGGAGGAGAGAGGAGGAGAAAGGAGAGAGGAGGAGGGAGGATTATGACCTGAATAATCCATACTCAGAGCTAGGCCTGTAACGATCAATAAATCAATTAATCGTACAATAACTTTCAACAAGCTCGATAACTTTTCCAGCCACGATAAATTCTATTTGCAGCTTGTTTGTTTTCCTCGCTCTCTCTCGCTCTTTCTCCCTCTCAAAGAGACTAAATGTTAGACGCTTCTGTCGCTCTCTGACTCTTCTCGTTTAACAAGTGAATGACGCTTGAACCAACAGGCGCCGTGTTTATCAGCAGAGCGGATGCGCGCGTAGAGGATGTATTTGCATTTTTATTCCATGGTCATTATATTAGTTGAAATTGGTCTCAAAATGTCAATATTATTGTTTATCGCAATTAATTCTTGGTCAATTAATCGTCCAGCAAAATGTGTTATCGTTACAGGCCTGCTCAGAGCATGTGACAGAATAAAAGATCCTTCTGTAGTTGTGTCTCTTCCTGATGTCGATGTTTGTTCTGTTTTTTTTTCTTTTTCAGTGACTCAAACTTCCTGCGTCTTCACTCGGGCTGTGGCCCCAACACCGTGTTCAGGTGGCAGGTCAAACTCAGGTACGACAGGAGCTCAGGACGTGGGGTTAAAGTGCTGCTGTTCTGCAAACTCTTCATCACAAACCTGTCTGAAGAGGTTCTACAGTCAGGCATGCATGTCTGAGTAATCTAGTGATCTCTCCCTTACGGTTAACAGTACGAGTCTGTACGAGGCTCCGCCCCATGCTCCCACATGACAAACCTCCATAAAAACTTTCACTCACATTTCACTTACAGCAATTATCTCAAAAACTGAGAGTGAAATTAGGCTTCTTTTGTAGGATTAGGCCCTGTCTTTCATTTGAGGCTCGGAAGAGACTTGTAGAAGTCACATTTATGTGGCTGTTGGACTGTGGTGATGTGGTTTATATGAACGCTTCTGCTCAGAGTCTGTGACTCTGGACACACTTCACCCTGGAGCTCTGTGGTTTCTCACTGGTCTCAGAGCTCACACACCTCTGTGTTCTGTCTGCACATGTGGGCTGGACTTCCCGAGCCACACGGAGGCTCAGACACTTGTATCTGATGGTCTATAAATGTTTTCTTGGTCTGCTCCCGTCTTATCTGCATAAGTATGTAGTTCAGAAAAGTTCTGGGGCCAACAGTCTGCGATCACACGATTTGTTTTTATTGTCAGTTCCCAGAGTGAAGTCTGAGTTTGGCAAGAAGCTTTTCAGTTTTATGCTCCTTCGGCATGAAACTTTTTACAAAATGATCTGAAGTTAAAGGAGCTGGTCTCCTTAGACTCTTTTAAACAGATTTTAAAAAACAGAGATCTGGAATCCTCTGGGTGTCATTGTTTTAATGATCTTTAAATTTGTGTTGAGTGTTCTGTGTTACTGAATGTTTTGTATGTTTGTTTTTATATGTTTTGAAACTGTTTTGTGGCCTCTTGTTCAGGACGCTCTTGAAAAAGAGATTTTTAATCTCAATGAGACTTTTTCCTGGTTAAATAAATAAATAAAACACAAAACACGACACAAAACTGAACAGACACTGGACAAACCTGATGTTTGTGCAGGAGTTTCATTAGTGTGACACTCTGAAGGGGGAGGGACTTAGTGCAGGGAGCAAAGGGAGGGGAGACTCAGAGCGACAAAAACAAAACTTATAAAACATGTGAACATGTTGTTTTTTGTTAAAATATAACATTTTCAAAACAACAGCATGAACATGCTGATTTAAATATGTTACAGTTAAAACCCCACAGAGGTAAATACTCCTCTTTAATGCCCCACAGAGGTAAATACTCCTCTTTAATGCCCCACAGAGGTAAATACTCCTCTTTAATGCCCCACAGAGGTAAATACTCCTCTTTAATGCCCCACAGAGGTAAATACTCCTCTTTAATGCCCCACAGAGGTAAATACTCCTCTTTAATGCCCCACAGAGGTAAATACTCCTCTTTAATGCCCCACAGAGGTAAATTGTAGGTTAATTTGTTTCCCTGGTGCGTTTGTGCAGGAACCTGATCGAGCCGGAGCAGTGCACGTACTCGTTCACTCCGTCTCGTCTGGACATCGCTCTGAAGAAGAGACACAGTCAGCGCTGGGGAGGACTGGAGGCTCCCACCACACAAGGTCTGCTGCTACGCTCCTGCTGACCACACCGGGGTCACACCGGGGTCACACCGGGGTCACACCGGGGTCACACCGGGGGTCACACTGGGGGTCACACCGGGGTCACACCGGGGGTCACACTGGGGGTCACACTGGGGTCACACTGGGGGTCACACTGGGGTCACACTGGGGTCACACTGGGGTCACACTGGGGGTCACACCGGGGTCACACGGGGTCACACGGGGTCACACTGGGGTCACCGGGGTCACACGGGGTCACACTGGGGGTCACACGGGGTCACACCGGGGTCACACCGGGGTCACACTGGGGATCACACCGGGGATCACACTGGGGGTCACACTGGGGGTCACACCGGGGGTCACACGGGGGTCACACCGGGGGTCACACTGGGGGTCACGCTGGGGGTCACGCTGGGGGTCACGCCGGGGTCACCTGGGGGTCACACTGGGGGTCACACTGGGGTCACACTGGGGGTCACACGGGGTCACACTGGGGGTCACACTGGGGGTCACACTGGGGTCACACGGGGTCACACGGGGTCACACTGGGGGTCACACTGGGGGTCACACTGGGGGTCACACTGGGGTCACGCCGGGGTCACTGTGGGGTCTTTAGAGCCACTGCTGAAACCTTATTTCACCTGATGTTACCAAACTGGGATCTCCAGCCTCCTAACTGATGAAAACACTAAAGATGAACTTGAGGCTTCCTTCCATCACACGTCCTGTTCATTCTAGGCACAGTGAGTTAAGTGTATTGCCTAAGGACACAACAGCAGCAGTTGGAGAGCTGAAACTACAGTCACTGCTCCCACTTCTTCACAAGGATGAGTTGAATTTTGAATAAAAGCATTTTATATTTGGATACAGACTCGGCTGCTTTACAAAATGTTCTTTAACCAAATAATGATCAGCTGCAGAGTTTTTCTACCCCAAGTAGTCACTTTAAGAAGCTTCTTCACTCACATAGTTTTGGTCTGAAGGTTAAAGGGTCGTATATTTATTAGGGCTGGGCATGATTAATCGATTAATCAATAATTGATCATTAAGAATTTCATCTATTACGTTAATTTTAATGGACAAACTGAATGTATGTTTGTGTGTCGTGACCAAACAGGTGTGTACATGTGTCTCTGCATCAGAAGGAGCGAGACACAAACAGTGGGTCAGTCTGTAACGAACCGAAGCACAAATGTGGATTTAACCAGGATTTGTAGAAGAAATTCCACACTTTCCGTTGCGTTGGGACAAGTGTGAGTCCATGTGCACAGTGGATAAAGCAGCACATATGTTTCTGTGTCCAGTGGGAAAAAGTTTTTCCAGGTGAGAGTCGCTCAATGTGGATGACGAGGCCCCGCCCCCCTCCCCCCGTACGCTGTCCTGGTTTTGACAAACACAAATCTGGTCACACTGACCTGTATTCACCTGAGTCATGTCTTTTAATCCAACACAAGTTGAACCACATCAGCGACACAAGAGCTGGAGTTTTATCTTCACTTAGTTTATGTAAATTAGTGATGTGGTTTTAAGTTTTGTTTCTGTGAGATTTGAACAAAACTGAATTAAACACATTATAATGTCAAACAGCTGATGTGGATCTAGAGTCGTTATGTTTATATGTCGTAAAGTTGAATTTATTTATGCAGATTAGTGCAGATAGTAATAATAATGATGATCACTTTAATATAAAAACGTTAATGATTAATCGATAATCGATCGTTAATTCTTCCGACGATCGATTAAGAAAATTTCGTCGAATGCCCGTCCCTAATATTTATATATTTGCTGTGTTTTGGGGTTCAGGTTGTTTCAGATGAACTCAGACCTGGTGTAGTTCCTCTGTGTGTTTTCGGTGAAATGCTCCTGTGTTTTCTAAGCACAGGCATGTGTGTCCCCTGTTGAAGGTGCAGTGGGGGGTGCAAAGGTGGCTGTGCCCTCTGGTCCTGCGTGTTTGGAGAAGAGTCAGCCGGGCAGCAGCCAGCACAGCCTGCCCCCCTCAGAGGAGCCTCCCCGCGGGGTCGAAGACAAACCCAAAACCCCCAAAGCTCCGGCGCGAGTGGAGGAGAGCGGCCTGGACTCTGTGGCTCCTCGCTCCGAACACGTGTCCCTGAAGAGCGAGCAGCCGGTCACCACGGTGAGGAGAACACACAGATAGAACATCTACTAATGAAGATATCAACACTCTTCACATCACACACACCTTACACACACTGAAGAAAACAGACGAGCACATGAAGAACAAACACATTTCATACACACACATAAAGAATCTGTGTATCATTCCTTCATTCGTTTTTCAATATAAAACCAAAAATAAGAAAATGAAAAAACAACAGTTTTCTTCATTATTTGTCTCTAAAACCAAAATGAAAAAACAGATAACGATTCATTTTTTCAGTTTTTGATTTTGTGTTTAAATGAAAAATGGAACAAACAGATAACGGCCGTTTCCCGTTTATGTGAGTTCCGTGACTGCGATGCCGTTTGCACTGCATTACGGACTGAACCAGGACTGATCCAGGTCCAGGACTAGACTGGAACCAGACCGGGGACTGAGACCGGGACCAGACCGGGACCAGACCAGGACCAGACCGGGACTGAGACCGGGACCAGACCAGGACCAGAGTGGGACTGAGACCGAGACCAGCGGTCCGAGTGGTTCCTCTTTGCGCTGGTTCCGTGCGGGTAAAACGAGAATGTTCTGTGGACTACAGGTTCGGACGGGCTGCTCCAGTCCTCCGCGCTCAAGAACCACGGCTGGTTCTGAGGTGGTGCAGCATCTGGACAAAAGCGTGAATCCAGTTTGGTTGGTTTTTGACCATTTGTCCTCCGTTTGGTTCTTCCCCGGTTAAAGCACTTCTCAGGCCGAGGCTCCTGACATCACTCCCTGCTCCAGCTCATCTGAGCCCGGACAGAACCGGAGCTGCTCCCGGTGGTTGGAATAGATTGTTTGGACCTGCTGTCCGTTTGGACCGTTTGGTGCGTACCAACTACTGTCTGTGTGAAAGCACCATCAGGCCGGGACCAGACTGGGACCAGACTGGGATCAGACTGGGACCAGACTGGAGGTCACGGTCTCCAGTCTGGTCCATCAGTCACGGTCCATCAGAGCCCACGGCAGGGCCGCAACTCGAAGCTGGGGCTCGGACCCTGCAGAGGCTTGGAGTCAAAGCTCGGAGTCTGCTCTGGTCCTGGACCTGGATCAGTTCTGGATCAGTCCTGGTTCAGTCCTGGTTCAGTCCGTACGCGGTGCAAAAGTTCGGCATCGCAGTCACTGAAGTTACGTAAACGGGAAACGGCCGTTATCTGTTTTTTCCATTCATCATTTAAACACAAAATCAAAAACTGAAAAAATGAATCGTTATCCTTTTTTTCATTTTGGTTTTGGAGACAAATAACGAAGAAAACTGTTGTTTTTTCGTTTTCTTATTTTTGGTTTTATATTGAAAAACAAATGAATGAATGACACACGGATTATAAAGCCTGGTGTCCATGTTTGAACCAACTCTCTTTAAAATAAGAAAACACATTCAGATCAAATGGTAAAGTCTCCTGCGCTCAGTTCCAGAGTTGACCTGAGTCTGTTGTGTTTAGCCCAAGCCCACGTGCATGGTCCAGCCCATGTCCCACGCTCCGGCCGTCAGCGAGGCTCGAGAGGAAGAGGAGGAGAGGAAGGTCTGTCTGCCCGGATTCACTGGACTCGTCAACCTCGGCAACACCTGCTTCATGAACAGCGTCATCCAGAGTCTGTCCAACACCAGAGAGCTCAGGGACTACTTTCACGGTAACACCACGGGGGGGGGATTACTTTTACTGTAACACCACGGGGGGGACTTTTACTGTACAGTCCAATACTCCTGACAAATTTACACATTTACACTCACATCTTCACACACCGGAGTGTCGTGAGTGACAAACCAAAGGACAAAACACCGAGCCACAAACAAAACAATGTGCTCTACTCCATTCAGTGAAGTGAAGACTACAGTGAACACTACACTGGAGAAACTAAACAGACACTTCACAAGAACCAACACAGACGAGAGAACAACACAGGACCTCAGTCTGATGTTCATCTCTTGGTTTGAGAGGAGAGTGAAAGAAACCATTTTTATTAACAAAGAGAATCCTTCTCTAAACAGAAATGGACTCAGACTCCATCTGTCTCCTGTTTACACGTCCATCCTCAAACCTCCAACAAAACAAACAAGAAGAACAGGTGGAGTCAGGTCAGGACCAGAGGTGTGGAAGCTCCATTATGACCATGAATTGTTCTGTTCATTAGACCCACACCCTGTACAGGTCAACAGACCCAACTAACAAACAAACTGTAAACAAGTGTGTGTTAGTTCCAGAGGAGTTTCAGTGTAGTTAGCTCCTCCTGCAGATGTAAGGAAGAGTCACCAGAGTCTGACAGAACTGAAAAAGCATCTTGGATGAACTGAGAAACATCTTCAGCCAAACTAAACTTTTATCCAGTCGACAAACTGAATTTTCTTCTCACACTGGAGGGTCATAAAAAGCACCACATAAGAACAATGCATCATGTGACTTCTGTTCCTCCTGCAGCGAGACTGATCTTAAACGTTCTGCACTCGGGTTTATTGTACAAAAAGGAGCATAAATGTTGTTGTTTGTTTCCAGACCGAGCGTTTGAGTCGGAGATAAACTGTAATAATCCTCTGGGGACGGGGGGACGTCTCGCCATCGGGTTCGCCGTCCTGCTCCGAGCGCTGTGGAAGGGGACGCACCACGCCTTCCAACCGTCAAAACTCAAGGTACCACCTCCACATCACACTCACTAAGTATCAAGATTATATAACACTGTATCTTATGGACTCTGATAATCTTATGAAGAAATATGATTTACAATGCTCAAAACGGCAATATAATACAGTCATCAAAGCGATTCCATTAGAATTATTAAATCTAGTTGGTGGCATGTTGAGATATGATAAAATTACACCACAATTCCCTTTACTCACCATAGATGAATTTGAATTTAAAGACAAAAACTGCTCAAATAAAGTAATAAGGAACATTATTACTAACAAACTGTGTCCTCTCCCATTAAAAAGAACTCATGTACTTAAAGACTTTCCAGTCAATAGCATTAAAAAATTAGAACAAATTATCTCTCATTTCCAATCTCCCCTAAAGCCAAAGAAACTCACTTTAAAATTTTAAATGATATTTACCCCTGTAATGAATTCTTGAAAAAACTTTTTAATATGGAGTCCAAAACCTGCACATTTTGTAACAATGAAATAGAAACAGTTGAACATTTGTTCGCAGTTTAGTTTTTAGATCCTTACATCACATTAAATCTAAACAAGCCGTTATAATAAATGATTTGACGCAGTCAGATGCATAAGACCTCTTGCATTGTATTTTCTTGTATTAACATTGTATTGTGTGTATTTGTTTTATAGTTTTATTTTATTTATTTTATTATTATTGTAAAAAAAAAAAATGAAATGAAATGTACATGCTCAGTCATACATTTGCATTGTTGACATAAGATATTTTGTATTGCCAGCATTGATTAATAAATAAATAAATAAATTAAAAAAATAATAATAATAATAAATAAATAAATATATTGAACAAAATAGACCACAAAAAAGCTATCAAATCTTCCAAACGTTTTCACTGTATTTAAGTTTTCTATTTTACAGTATGCATAATATCTACAGGATTTGCTCCATTATTTTTGTCTTGGTTTATTTATTACACTAAGTTGCAATGTGTCTTTGGATATTGTTTTGATATGGCTTTTTTTGGTCTGGTAATTTATTTGCTATGTCATTAAAAATAATAAATAAGATGAAAATATATATATATAAAGAAAAAAGATCCCTCTCTTCTGACCCCTGACCTCTGTTGTCCTGTGTTGACCCCTGACCTCTGACCTGTGTGCCGTGTGCAGGCGATCGTGGCGAGCAAAGCGAGTCAGTTCACGGGTTACGCGCAGCACGACGCTCAGGAGTTCATGGCGTTCCTGTTGGACGGACTCCACGAGGATCTGAACCGGATCCAGAACAAACCGTACACCGAGACCGTGGACTCGGACGGACGCCTGGACGAGGTGAGAACTGACCTCTGACCCTCTGACCTCTGACCTCAGAAAGGAAAACAAAAGAACGGATAAATCGGAGGAGAAAACACTTATGTGAGCTGAAATCTTTCCACACTTTCAGTCGTATCAGTTTGGCTCAAGGGCTTTTTGTGTCGATGTGTTTTGTTTGTTTTTTTGTTTTATTTCAGTGTTGGATAGAAACTTTATTCATCCTGAAGGCAACAAGTGAATAAATAAATAAATAAATCATTAAAACAGCATAAACATGTAGCTGAAATGTTCTTGTGCTCAGGTCAGAGTTTTTCATCAAACCTTTGACTAATTCAACGAAATCTCAAATCAGACACGTGTGAATCCCTCATGTTGTGGTGTTACGTGGTTGTTTAGTTGTGTTCATTTTGTTGTTGTGTTGTTGTAGGTGGTGGCGGAGGAGGCGTGTTGTGTTGTGTGTTGTGTTGTTGTGTTACAGTTGTGTGTTGTTGTGTTGTTGCAGGTGGTGGCGGAGGAGGCGTGTTGTGTTGTGTGTTGTGTTGTTGTGTTACAGTTGTGTGTTGTTGTGTTGTTGCAGGTGGTGGCGGAGGAGGCGTGGCAGAGACACAAAATGAGGAACGACTCTTTCATCGTGGATTTGTTTCAGGGACAGTTTAAGTCCAAACTCGTGTGTCCCACCTGCTCCAAGGTCAGTGACTCTCAACGAAACAGAGAAAAAAAAAAAAACGTTCAGATTAAGATGTAACACTCCTCCTCCTCCTCTTCTTCTTCTTCCTCCTCCTCCTCCTCTTCTTCCTCTTCCTCAGGTGTCCATAACCTTTGACCCCTTCCTGTACCTGCCGGTGCCGTTGCCTCAGAAACAGAAGGTGCTTTCTGTTTTCTACTTCGCCAAAGAGCCTCATAAAAAACCTGTCAAGGTAAAGACACATACACACTCACGCACACTCTGACACACACACAAACATTCACACATAGAGTTTATAGTGTGTGTGGCCCGATGTGGTCGAAATAGGAGGCAGACTAAAAATAAAAAAGTGTCTTTGACCAGAGAAAAATGTATTTAAAACTGACTTCTGGAGCTAACGCAAAATAACTTCATCACAAATAAACTGTTCAAACAAATAAGAGACCGGAGGCTCAGATAATAAGTTACGTAAATCAAATCAAACGCAACAACTTCGTGCACCCAACGGCGCACAAGTCTCTCCTCCAAATGATAAAACCTGTTTGCCTTTAGACCCCCCAGGTCAGCATCACCTCCAGGGCTGAGAATCATTAAGAAGTTACAGATACGATACAGACCTCGATACAGTGAACTTTTGATTCAGTACAATATATTTCAAATCAATTCGATATGATTCAATAAAAACGTAACGTCTACATCAGGGGTGTCAAACTCATTTTGTTCCGGGGGTCGTGTCCAACCGACTTTGATCCCAAAGTGCCCAGATCAGAAAACTCATGTCATATAAACGCCAAAAATAACAATAAGTTCAAATATTTGTGCAGAGAAACACAAATCTATTACAGAAATCTTTTTGAATTGATGAACTCTTTCTTTTACAAAATATTATAATATTATGAACAACCTGAAACTTGAAGAAAAATACAATTTCAACACAAAGTTTGAACATGAACTTGTCTGTAAACAGGAATAAGTCCATTTTTGTTGTAAAATTCTGCACTCGGCTCCACTTTTCTCATGTTGGACATTTTTCTGATGAGGGTGTCACGGTCAACAGTCAAAACGATCGTCCTTTAAGACGTTTGGAAAGAGACAAGTCTTCATTTGTGCTGCTCTGGTGGGAGGGGCCACGTACAGAGACGCTGGAGACGCTGCTGTGATAAACACCACACAAAATTAACACCATTTTAATAGAAAATATCATTAAAATATTTGAGTAGAAAATCAGCCGAGGGCCAGATTAAAGGTCTTGGAGGGCCGGATCTGGCCCCCGGGCCATATGTTTGACACCTGTGTTCTACATTGTGTGTGTCACTAAAAGTCTTTGTTAAATCACTTCTTTGTGCAAAGTTCATCTGAAACACAAACATTTAAATCGACAAGACAGCGGAAATGTTAAATGTGTCGCATAAACGAGTTTCCTTCCTCTGAACAAACAACAAAACTAGAGCTGGAACTAAATAATTTAGTAAAATAAACCAAAAAATCCTCTTGGTGATATATCGATACTGTATCATCACATTAAACGATGCGAAATATCGATATTTAGATATTTTTGCACACCCCTAACTAGCACCTCTCTTATAGGTGAGTTTCATTGTTGACAAAAGCGTTGCATCCTGGGAATTATTTTGGTCGGCGGCAAGAAACACTAATTGAACATGAGAGACGGAGCGAGAAAGAACGTAAAGGGTATTGATCCCGGTTATTTCTCCACTCTAACGGCAGAGGACCCAAGACCATTTGACCAGAAATTGGTCATAAACATCGACGGACGACAAATCACCCTTTTCAACCCCGACAGAGTCTGGACCAAACCAAACTTCTGGTCAGAATCTCCAACTCCCTGGACAAATATTCACTTGGGCGACATCCACAATGACTTGGTGGAAACTCCTGGGCCATTCACAGCAGAAAAGATGAAAACCTCCAAGAGTCTCCATGTGTTGTTGAACTTGTTCAAGGATCTTCTACGTTTGCTCTGCGGATGTTTGAAAGCCGTTTAATTCACCGTTAGCGGTTCTTTTCACTCAGAATACAATAATATGATAATGCAGCAGGAATAGGGAGAAATACACGAGGTTACGCACTGTGTTTGACGCTACCGTGTTTCTTGCCTCCGACCAAAATATTTCCCAGCAGCAACGTGCACTTTTAATAACAATGACGTCAGCTGAAACTCGACTATACGTAACTCTCAAAAGTCAAAAGCCGGGATTTTTTTTGTTCACATGGACCAAAGTGCTCAACACAAACCAAACAGTGCGTTGTATTTAAACTATAAAACCAAAAACACAAAAACAATGAAACTAAAAAGAACTGAAACCAATTCTCTCCTCCACGTGTTTGGCCCAAAACCTCCTCCCAAGTCTTTAAAAGTGTCAAGATCAAGTATTTTCAGTTTAACAAAGTGTTATGTGATAATTAAAAGAATTAAGAATGATGTAATTTTAGATGGATATGAAGATGAACAAATTAACTTAAGTGTGTGAAATGAAACACCGACTTTGTCACATGGTTCCTGATGATTCTCCTCTTCTCCTTCTTCTTCTTCTTCCTCAGTTCCTGGTGAGCGTGAGCAAAGAGCACTCAAGCACCGCCGAGGTCCTGGAGTCCATCTCACGCAGCGTCAGGGTCAAAGCCGAGAACCTGCGTCTGGCCGAGGTGAGACCTGAGGGGCGAAGTTTACCTGGTCACACTCACCTGGGTTTACCTCAGCATGAGCTCTGCAGGACCGTCCGTCTGTTTTTACCTGTTAAAACTCACCTGTGCTCACCTGTGCTCATCTGTGTTTACCTGTATGTGTCTCACACTCTCTCTGAAGCGCTGTTAGTCTGTTTTTACCTTGTTAAACTCACCTGTGTTCACCTGTGTTCACCTGTGCTCACCTGTGCTCACCTGTGCTCACCTGTGTTCACCTGTGTTCACCTGTGTTCACCTGTGTTTACCTGTGTTTACCTGTGTTTACCTGTATTTACCTGTATGTGTCTCTCTCTCTAAAGGGCCGTGGGTCTGTTTTTACCTTGTTAAACTCACCTGTGCTCACCTGGACTCACCTGGGCCCACCTGTGCTCACCTGTGCTCACCTGTATGTGTGTCTCCCTGTCTCTGAAGGGCCGTTAGTCTGTTTTTACCTGGTTGTGCTCACCTGTGCTCACCTGTGCTCACCTGTCTCTGAAGGGCCGTCAGTCTGTTTTTATCTGTTGGTCTCAGTGGAGGATGCAGTCTGTTTTTACCCGTTTAAACTCACCTGTCCTCATCTGTCCTCACCTGTGCTCTCCTGTGCTCACCTGTATGTGTGTCTCCCTGTCTCTGAAGGGCCTTTAGTCTGTTTTTGCAGCTTTAAACTCACCTGTGTTCACCTGTATTTACCAGTGTGTACCTGTATGTATCTCTCACTCTTTCTGAAGGGCCATGGGTCTGTTTTTACCTGGTTAAACTCACCTGGGCTCACCTGGGCTCACCTGGGCTCTGCTGTATGTGTCTCTCTGTCTCTGAAGGACCATCAGTCTGTTTTTACCTGTTAAAGTCTCACACCTGTTGGTCTCAGTGGAGGATGGAGTCTGTTTTTACCTGTTTAAACTCACCTGTCCTCACCTGTGCTCACCTGTCCTCACCTGTCCTCACCTGTCCTCACCTGTCCTCACCTGTGCTCACCTCACCTGTCCTCACCTGTCCTCACCTGTGCTCACCTGTGCTCACCTGTCCTCACCTGTGCTCACCTGTCCTCACCTGTGCTCACCTGTCCTCACCTGTCCTCACCTGTCTCTGTCTCCATCTCTGTGTGCAGGTGGCTAAGTGCCGGTTCCAGCGCGTCCTGCTGCCGTCTCACTCCCTGGACACCGTCTCTGCGTCGGACATGTTGTTCTGCTTCGAGGTTCTCTCCAGAGACCTGGCCAAAGAGAGAGTGGTGGAGCTGCGCGTGCACCAGGTACAGACAGGGCCGACAGGTGCACCAGGTGACAGGGCCGACAGGTGCACCAGGTACAGACAGGGCTGACAGGTGCATCATTTACAAACAATGAATCTGTTATAAATTCTGAATCAGACGTTGCTTCCTTACTGCTTGATTTTGACTTTTTGACTTTAGACTTTCTCGTCTCTGAGGGGAAATTCTTTTTTTACCATCACATCTCGTTTGACCTGCAGGTTCATCAAAATAAAATCTGAACATCATGAAAAAGTTCAATATCATAAAGTCTCATGACACAGAGTGAAGCTTTATTTTTTAAGCCCGTTTGTTTGGGATGTAACGATATTCGATAGAATATTGAGTCGTTGGATCCTGGTGTCCTGTTGGTCGATCCTCGTGTTCCTCCAGGTCTCCGTGTTTTTTTTGTTTTGGTCAGAGTTTGTTAGAATATTTCAGCTGTGAGTCTCTGTGGAGCTGTTTTCTGTTTCTGCATCTGAGGAGGACGAGAGAAAACTGGACAGAGATCTGATCTGATCTTATCTTTACTCACTTTATTTGACCTTCACAGATGCAGGAACGACAAAGAGATTCACTTTAGAATCGCTTTTGTCTTCACGTGGGCTTTAACTCTTTCCCCCCCGGACGCCGACTAGGAACAACCCATACATATGTTACTAGTTCTGCCCATAGAGCATCACTGCATAAAAGAAAACAGACTTCCACGAGTGATTATAAATCAATTTTACACTCATGAACTTAATTGTAACACAGACATATTTGTATCTCTGGAAACCTCAGACTCTGAACTCTTCATTTCTGGATATTTAAATGTGATTCAACTCATTTATAGGTGTATAACAGCTCACTGAAAATGAGAGTTTACCTGCTCAGGTGCAAAATCGAAAACAAAAAACTACATTCATCATTTGATATCTGCATGTTCTGAGTATTATATTCATAAAAAAAATTAAAAATATACTTTGTCAAAGTATTTAAACAGATTTCATATCACCAGATACAGTGAAGCCAAGTGTGCACCTGTTTTTACCTGTTGTTCACCTGTGTGCACCTAATTCATTTTTTCCATTTAACTTATTCAACTTATTTAATTTATTCAACAAATTCAGCTTATTATAATATAATAATATAATAATAAAACTCTTCCCCGTCAGTGGGAGTCCAGTATGTGTCATCTTGGTCACTTTCTCGTGTGCAGAGCTCCACATAAGTGTTTGTTTCTGTAGCGATTCTGTTATACATCACATCTTGGAAAAAAAGACTGAAATATTTTAAAGGACTGGCCTGAGCAACATCCAGATTTCAGGACAGTTTTGGTTCATAATCGAGTATAAAGTCCAGATAGTTTGTTTGGACATCGCAGGACTCCACACAGACGCATCAGCTGTATTCTCATCTTCGTAAGTTTCACTCTCTGTAAGTCCGTCGCTGTCGCTGTTTTCCACTTTATAATCAACTTCATCATCACTTTGAAATCTATAAAAGTCACTTTCTCTAAACTTATCCATAAAATACGTCCGCTCCTCATTATTTCTAAAACTGTGCGCCGCGATCTTTCCATTGCTCGTGTTTCGTGTTGTGTTTTTTCCCGAAGCTCCATCGTCACAACTTTGATTAACTTCGGAAAAAATCGGCGAAAAACATATCCTTGAATCCTATTGGTCAGTCTAGTGTGGGTTGTAGTGGCCCCGACCGATCACAGTCTCTGTTTACATGTGAAAAACCGAGCCATTTCTAAAGGTCGTCAAATCACGTCTTTAGTGAAACAGCGGAGGAGTCAAAAGTCGTCATTAAGGAAACAAGGGGGTCGTCAAATGTCGTCTTCATGGGGGAAAGAGTAAATCAAACGCACTCGTGATAAGCACTTTCTCTTTTTCTCACACTTGTCTCAGAAGTTTGAGTCAGAAGACGTGTGTGAGACGTTTGTGTGAAACAGAACCTGAGTCTGAGTCCAGAAAAACGAGCACAGACTGTAGGGGGCAGAGTGGGAGGAGCCTCGTACTGTCTGATAGTGTCTGTACAGTCTGTGTGAAGAGTCGACCGGTTTATTATCAAATATAAAACGTGCTGCTGAAGTCCTGCTCCCATTTTCCCCACAGAGCTCATCGATCCCGGGCCCGAGTTTTATTTTGCTGAATGTTAAATCGTTGTTTATTGGATTGAGGCAGTTTGTCACAGTCACAGTGACCTGCCCCCTGAGGAGAGCAGCGCGGCGATAATTACACTCCTGAATTTTAAACATTTCACTGCCTTTTTTTACATGTTGAAACTTAAAGGTTGTATAGAGGATTTTCCAAGGAAGGAGAAATCCAGCGACTGTTTGTCATTTTTCAAATGTTGCTCCTGCGTGAAACCACCCCCCCTCCCCACAGCTCCTACGTAGAAACACCTCCTCCCTCCTCCTCCTTACGCCACAAACAGGTTTGTTTCTAGAAAACAAGTCCTCATCGCTGCACATGACTTGTAAACAACTAACTACAGTGTTGGTTAGGCAAGACGGAGAAGTGAGGAGCGGGGGGAGGGGGGGCGCGGACATTTCGTGCGCAGAGAAGAAGTGAGGAGCAGGGGGAAGAACGGAGCGGGGAGAGGAGAGAGAGGAGAGAGGAGCAGTAAGGGGTGCAGAGATTCCGTGCGAATGAACTAGCTACAACACGCAGCAGCAAGTGGACTCTTTCTTTGCATTGAAAATGACGTTTTCAGACATAGGATATCACATTTGTGTCCTGAAAAACGTTTGTCTCACTCTTGGAAATAAAGTACGTTTTCATAATCAGCAGAAGTTTCCTGTCCAGGAGTAATTTGTGACCAGTGGTTCAGTCTTTAGACTCTTCGTCTGCTTCAGTCGCGCCATCGCTGGAATGAATCTCCAAGAATCACCTTAGTTTGTCTTCGCTGCTTTTCCCCTTGTTTTCTTCTTTCACCTCAAAAACGGACTTTCTTTTGCGGCGAACTGCTCCTGGATTCTTGTCGCCATCGCAACAAACTTTGTGTGAACTGCGAGGAAGATATAGGTGAAAAAAGCCGCTAAGAACTGTTGTGTTGGTGGAGTAAACAGCGTCTGTGTCGTACGTAAACCACGTACCGGCGGCGCAGGCAAGTCAGTTACACTAGAAACGTAGGGAGTTTGATTGACAGCCTGTCAGCTCACAGATAACGAGGCAGTGTCGTTATCTATTGGCAAATGTTTAGCCCCACCACGTCCAGAGTTGATGAATTTTTATTCTCTTTTTTTTGGTCATCATAATTACAAGGCGACTGCATCTATAATCTATCACTGACAATTTGAAACAAAAAAAATCCTCCATACAACCTTTAATTTCAGTAGAACTAACCCCTTAAACCTTTTTTTTTTTTTTTTACGTTTTCAGAAACTCCAAGTCCCCAACATTCCCATTTCGAAGTGCGCCGCGTGTCTGAAGCCGCCCGTGTCCGAGGAGGACAAACTGAAGAGGTGCACGCGCTGTTACCGCGTCGGATACTGCAACCAGTGAGTGTCGACCGTCCCGCCTCCGTCAGACCGACCCGTGACCTTTCACCTCTGACCTCTGACCCTCTCGTCCCTCAGGGTGTGTCAGAGAACCCACTGGCCCAACCACAAGGCTCTGTGTCGCCCGCACACCGAGCTCGTGGGTCTGCCCTTCCTCATCAGCGTCCCCGAGTCCAGACTGACCACCGCCAGGCTCACTCAGCTGCTGCAGGGCTACTCCAGGTACGACGGGGACAGGGGCTACGACAGGTGGACAGGGGCTACGACAGGTACGACAGGGACAGGGGCTACGACAGGTGGACAGGGGCTACGACAGGTACGACGGGGACAGGGGCTACGGCAGGTACGACAGGTGCAACAGGAGCTACGACAGGGGCTACGACAGGGGTACAGGCGCTGCTCCAACTGGACCCAAAGAGACTAACCACATGGTCCTGGTCCTGGTCCTGGTCCTGGTCTGGTCCTGGTCTGGTCCTGGTCTGGTCCTGGTCTGGTCCTGGTCTGGTTGAGTTAGTTTGTTGTTGGCGTCAGAATGTTTCCAAAGTTCCAACACAGATGTGAGTGTAAAAGTCAAAGGGTCGTGTCCTGTTTAAACTTTCTGTTTAAACTGTCTGAGCTCTCGTGATCTCATGATGTCGTGATCTCATGATGTCGTGATCTCGTGATCTCATGATGTCGTGATCTCGTGATGTCGTGATCTCATGTTTTCATTCTTCTCCTTGTGTCTCTGTGCGTCTTTAGGTTTTCAGTGAACGTGTTCCAGCCTCCGTTCCAGTCTGGACGTTTGTCTCCGGAGAGCTCCCAGAGCCGCTCGGACCTGCCCCCGCTGTCTGTGCCCTCAGAGGGCTCAGAGGACGAGGCCATGGGCGAGAGCTCCGGAGAACCCGGAGAACCCGGAGAGGCCGAAGAGCAGGCAGAGTGTGCTCAGGCCTCGGCGCTCGTCTCTGGGGACGCTCAGCCCCTGTCCTCCCCCTCCACCGTCACAGACTCTGGAGTCTCTGAGCTCAGCTCCTCGGCCTCCTGCTGCTCCGACCCTCACGCAGAGAAGGAGACGTCCTGTGAAAAAGCCGTCAGGCCAGAAGGTACCAACAAACACTCAGAACATCTGCAGATGAACAGAGCAGGAGACAAAGGGCAGTGACAGAGTCAGAGCCTTTGGTTCATAATGTGATCTGTTTGTGTTTGTGTGTCAGCGGCTGTCACTGGATACCAGCACTCGCCTGAGGCTCTGTCGGGCCAGAGTCAGTTCTACATCTCCATCCTGGACTCCAACAACAAGGAGCAGAAGCTGGAGGAGAGAGGTTTCAAACGTTCATATCTCTGTTTAAATAAGCTGAATACATTAGAACCTCGTGTCCACTTATTCCCTGACTCTTCCTCCTGCAGAGGACAGTCTCCTGGACCTGTCTGAGGACTGCACTCTGGAGCTGGTGTGGAAGAATAACGAGCGTCTGAAGGAGTATGTTCTGGTGAGCTCCAAAGACCTGGAGTTTGAGGAGGACCCGGGCTCCCTGAGTGAGACGTCCAGAGCCGGACACTTCAGTCTGGAGCAGTGTCTGAACCTGTTCACTCGCCCGGAGGTGCTCGCCCCAGAGGAGGCCTGGTGAGGACAGAGGGTCTTCACTGTGACGGAGATGGAGCTGAGGAGCGTCTGAATGTTCATGAATGTTCATGTTTGTGTTGAAGGTACTGCCCCAAGTGTCAGCAGCACAGAGAGGCGTCTAAACAGCTGCTCCTGTGGCGCCTGCCCAACGTCCTGATCATCCAACTCAAACGCTTCTCCTTCAGGAGCTTCATCTGGAGAGACAAGATCAACGACATGGTGGACTTCCCCGTCAGGTACACGCACCTGTCCATGCACCTGTCCATGCACCTGTCCATGCACCTGTCCACGCACCTGTCCACAGTGCCCCTCTCTTGACGCTCTGTCCTCAACCTGTATAAACACACACTCTTTAGACTCTTGAGCTGTGAGTCGTGTGTCCAGAGGTTTTCACACTCGTGTCTCAAATCGTGTTCCACATTCACAGTCTCAGTCGTAATCGTGGCTCTCGTGGCTCGTCTCGTTGCAGAAACTTGGACTTGAGTAAGTTTTGTATCGGTCAGAAGGACGACCTGCAGCAGGCTCCTGTGTACGACCTGTACGCTGTGATAAACCACTACGGGGGCATGATTGGGGGGCACTACACGGCCTACGCCCGCCTGCCCAGCGACAAGAACAGCCAACGCAGCGACGTCGGTGAGAAGCACCTGGAGCTACACACGACACAACCAAACATGTTAAACATGAACATCTTGTGTTGTCATGATAGTAACTTTTACCTCTCTCTTTTGTTTCTGTGCTCTTAACCCTCTGGTCTGCTCTGGTCTGTCTGGTCTGGTCTGCTCTGGTCTGGTCTGCTCTGGTCTGCTCTGGTCTGCTCTGCTCTGGTCTGCTCTGGTCTGCTCTGGTCTGCTCTGGTCTGCTCTGCTCTGGTCTGCTCTGGTCTGGTCTGCTCTGCTCTGGTCTGCTCTGGTCTGGTCTGCTCTGGTCTGCTCTGGTCTGCTCTGGTCTGCTCTGGTCTGCTCTGCTCTGGTCTGCTCTGCTCTGGTCTGCTCTGGTCTGCTCTGGTCTGCTCTGGTCTGGTCTGGTCTGGTCTGCTCTGGTCTGGTCTGCTCTGGTCTGGTCTGCTCTGGTCTGGTCTGCTCTGGTCTGCTCTGGTCTGGTCTGCTCTGGTCTGCTCTGCTCTGGTCTGGGTCTGCTCTGGTCTGCTCTGGTCTGGTCTGCTCTGGTCTGCTCTGGTCTGCTCTGGTCTGTCTGGTCTGGTCTGCTCTGGTCTGGTCTGGTCTGGTCTGCTCTGTCTGCTCTGGTCTGGTCTGCTCTGGTCTGCTCTCTGGTCTGGTCTGGTCTCTCTGCTCTGGTCTGCTCTGGTCTGGTCTGCTCTGGTCTGGTCTGGTCTGGTCTGCTCTGGTCTGCTCTGGTCTGGTCTGCTCTGCTCTGGTCTGCTCTGGTCTGCTCTGGTCTGGTCTGGTCTGGTCTGGTCTGCTCTGGTCTGGTCTGCTCTGGTCTGCTCTGGTCTGCTCTGGTCTGCTCTGCTCTGCTCTGGTCTGCTCTGGTCTGCTCTGGTCTGGTCTGGTCTGCTCTGGTCTGCTCTGGTCTGCTCTGGCTCTGGTCTGCTCTGGTCTGGTCTGCTCTGGTCTGGTCTGGTCTGGCTCTGGTCTGGTCTGTCTGTCTGCTCTGGTCTGCTCTGGTCTGCTCTGGTCTGGTCTGGTCTGCTCTGGTCTGCTCTGGTCTGCTCTGTCTGGTCTGCTCTGGTCTGGTCTGGTCTGGTCTGCTCTGCTCTGCTCTGCTCTGGTCTGTCTGGTCTGGTCTGGTCTGGTCTGGTCTGCTCTGCTCTGGTCTGCTCTGGCTCTGCTCTGGTCTGCTCTGTCTGGTCTGCTCTGGTCTGCTCTGGTCTGGTCTGGTCTGCTCTGGTCTGCTCTGGTCTGCTCTGGTCTGCTCTGGTCTGCTCTGGTCTGCTCTGCTCTGGTCTGCTCTGGTCTGGCTCTGGTCTGCTCTGGTCTGCTCTGGTCTCTGGTCTGGTCTGCTCTGGTCTGCTCTGGTCTGCTCTGGTCTCTCTGCTCTGGTCTGCTCTGGTCTGGTCTGCTCTGGTCTGCTCTGCTCTGCTCTGTCTGGTCTGCTCTGGTCTGGCTCTGCTCTGTCTGCTCTGGTCTGGTCTGGTCTGCTCTGGTCTGCTCTGTCTGGTCTGGTCTGGTCTGCTCTGGTCTGCTCTGGTCTGTCTGGTCTGGTCTGGTCTGCTCTGGTCTGCTCTGGTCTGGTCTGGTCTGGTCTGGTCTGGTCTGGTCTGCTCTGCTCTGCTCTGGTCTGCTCTGGTCTGGTCTGCTCTGGTCTGGTCTGCTCTGGTCTGCTCTGCTCTGGTCTGCTCTGGTCTGCTCTGCTCTGGTCTGGTCTGTCTGGTCTGGTCTGTCTGCTCTGGTCTGTCTGCTCTGGTCTGGTCTGCTGGTCTGGTTGCTCTGGTCTGGTCTGGTCTGGTCTGGTCTGGTCTGGTCTGCTCTGGTCTGCTCTGTCTGCTCTGCTCTGGTCTGGTCTGGTCTGCTCTGCTCTGCTCTGGTCTGCTCTGCTCTGGTCTGGTCTGTCTGGTCTGCTCTGGTCTGGTCTGCTCTGGTCTGTCTGGTCTGCTCTGGTCTGCTCTGGTCTGGTCTGCTCTGGTCTGCTCTGGTCTGCTCTGGTCAGGTTGGCGTCTTTTTGACGACAGCACCGTCACGATGGTGGAGGAGTCTCAGGTGGTGACTCGTTACGCCTACGTCCTGTTCTACCGCCGCAGGAACAGCCCCGTGGAGCGACCGCCGCGCGTGCCCCGCCCACTCGGAGCGGAGTCGCCCACGACCGCGGGAGCGGCCGCCAGCCAGGTGAGACCCCCCACCCCCACCCCACCCCCCCCCTCTGAGCGGCGCAGGGCGAGGAAGAGAGCGATGAAGACGCTTTAAAGTCTGTGATGAGACAAGAGCAGGTTTGTCACAGACGAGCGTCCAGGCTCTTTATTTATTTATATGATTATAAACAAAAACTTAAACAGAAGAACTGTGACTCTCCCACAGAGACTCTAAAGTCTCTAAAGTCTCTAAAGTCTCTTGTGTCTCGTGGTGTTTTGGCTCTTTTCCTCAGACCTCGGCCTGAGCCAAAGAGCTTCTGTTTAAACTGACCTGAGACTTGAGTCTCCACAGACGTGACCAGACTGTTTATCTACACCTCTCTGTCAGTCTCTGTTCAACAACTAAAACTCCTGTCGTACAATCACTGTGACCTGAGGCGAGAGTGACCTCAGGTCGTGTGACCTCAGGTCGTGTGACTTTCACCTGAAGCTCTGAGTTGTTTATCCAACTCTATTCAAACTTTAACTCAAGTCTAAAGTGTCGAGCTACAGTCTGCACTCACCACACTCACTCTGAGCGAGCCTGGGTTAGCATGAGTTAGCCTGGTTTAGCCTGGCTTAGCTTGCGTTAGCGTGAGTTAGCTCGTGTTAGCGTGAGTTAGCCCGTGTTAGCCCGTGTTAGCGTGAGTTAGCCTGGTTTAGCCTGGCTTAGCTTGCGTTAGCGTGAGTTAGCGTGAGTTAGCCCGTGTTAGCTTGAGTTAGCCTGGTTTAGCCTGGCTTAGCTTGCGTTAGCGTGAGTTAGCATGAGTTAGCGTGAGTTAGCCCGTGTTAGCCGTGTTAGCATGAGTTAGCCTGGTTTAGCCTGGCTTAGCTTGCGTTAGCGTGAGTTAGCCCGTGTTAGCGTGAGTTAGCCTGGTTTAGCCTGGCTTAGCTTAGTTAGCGTGAGTTAGCCCGTGTTAGCGTGAGTTAGCGTGAGTTAGCCTGAGTTAGCGTGAGTTAGCCCGTGTTAGCCTGCGTTAGCCTGCGTTGCACAGTTAGCCTGACCCCGGTTTCCGCCAATCGCAGGCCGCTCTGATTTGGCGAGAGTTGGAGGAAGACGAGGGTCTGCGCAGACGGCCGAGGGGCCGGGCCGAGCGCAGGGCCCCGGGGAGCCGTGGGGACCCGCACCTGTCACGGCACCTGTCACAGCACCTGTCAGAACACCTGTCAGAGGACGACGACTGGACCCGATACCTGCTGCTCGCCACCGTCGCCGCCGCGCTCGGCCTCGTCATCAACATGTTCTACTCCCTCATCTACAGGGCGCCCTGGGTCTGAGCCCAGACCAGACCCGGACTAAACCTGGACTAAACCAGGATCTATTTACTGCAGGGGCCCTGGGTCTGAGGACTGAACCTGGGTCTAAACCAGGGACTCGGCCTGTGACCTGTAGTCTACTGAAGTAGGACTAAACCAGAACTAAACCAGGACTAAAGTGGGTCTGGAGTGGCCTGTCTATGCATGAGTCCCTGTAACAGTGGACTGAGTCTGGACCTGAGACTCGTCCCAGGACCTGGTCCGTCCTGGACTCTGTGTCCTGGTCTGAGTCTGGAGCTCAGAGGAAACTTTAAATAAACTGAGTTTTATTTTCCTTTTAAACACAAAGATGCTCCAGAGTCAAACAGGATCAGATCAGGTCTGCAGGTTTTTGCGTCAGATGAAATGTTTCTGAAAACTTTATATTTAAACTTTACATCAAAACTGAAGTAAACTCCAAGATAGAGTTTTATGCACTTGGGAAAAATCCAACAGGGAAACGTCTGTGTTATTCCCGATTCTCACAGGATCAGTCTGACCTGTGACCTGTGACCTGTGACCTGTGGTGATTTGTAGGAACTGTGGAGGAGCCTCAGATCTTCATCCTGTGTGGATGCTCCGTGTCTGTAAAGTAAAAACTCTGCCACAAATGACCAAAGACAAACTCAAACAGAAACAGAAACTGTGTCTCCAAACTCAGACGTGGGCTGATGAAACTCGTCCAGTGTGAATCTACATCTCACTCTTTGTTGTTGTAATTGTTCTTTTTCTTTTCTCTTTCAGTCTCAGTTGTCCCGTTTACATGAGCACTTTAATTAAAAATTAAAATTAAAAATTGTATTCTGAATCTAAATTAATTCCGCTCTAAAAGGAGCATGTAAACACTTCCTGCTGATTATTCAGAGTTAAACTTAATTCCAAAGTGAGTGGGTGGTTTATTCTGATTTAATTTATTCCTGGATCATCTAAACATTTATTCATCTTAAAAATAATTGCGGTCGTTCCGCGCGCTCGCTGAGTCGCTCTCCAACCAAAACATTTGTTTTAATAAGTGCTGGAAGAGGAGCTTTCACACGGGATTAATCCAATTTGGGGACGTCTGGTAATTTGCAGATTCCCGCCCGACACTTGTGTTATTCACAGAGAATTTGCACAGGATGAACCAAGTCTGTAAATAACTCTTGTTTTACTGCCACTGACAGACTGAAAGAGAAAAGAACACGAAAAGAAAAGAGACAGAAAAGATTCAACTGGGTCCAGTCAAGTGGTAACGGAGGAAACAGGGTCAGATTTTTGACATTCAAATGTCTCTTATTCAGAAACTAGAGGAACTATTGAAATAAGTAAAGTATCAGAATGTAGGAAAGAGTTACACTCCAACAGGGTCAAGTTAAACCTGTGAGATTCTTTCAAGTTCAAGACAAAAAATTTTAAAACTCATGTCGGTAACGGAGGGAATGAAATATGCAGCACTTTTTGGTCAATAAATCCAAACAGTGATAACTCTTGGTTCTCACTTCCATATCCTTAACAAACTGGTTTGAATATTTGCTTCATATAGTTTTCTACCATATGGTACAAGATTAGGTTGAAAAACCTCTGACTTTTTGACTCATGAGATTTTTTATTAAGAAAGTTCATGGTAACGGAGGGAAAAGTAACGGAGGGAAAATTGTACAAACAAGTAGAAGGTGCAGGATTTTACATCATTTGTTGCTTTTTTTCTTCTGAAAACTTTAATATTACTTCAAAATGAAAGAAACTATTTCTATAAAATATGTCAGTCCTTCCAAGAACATTTTTATCATTTTAAATACTTTTTTTTTTTTTAAAATCCTGTCCCTTCATCAACAGTTCAAAGATGGAATAACACAAGATATGATGAAATACAAACATTTATTTACATGATTTTTGGGTCTTTGAAATTTGGGAAATAATTTTTGTTCCATGTTTCATACATGGTCTGTTTAAAACGGATGGAACTTTAGAACCAAAAATGGTACAGAAAAAAGATCAACAGTTTGATAAACTCGAGTACATATGTATCTGTTCAATACACTTTTATATCAGATGAATTAACTTGAGTTTTTGGTCTTGTTGTTTACTTCTGTTTGACCGAAACCAAATACAACAACAAACTCTGAGACGCAGATTCACACTGGACGAGTTTTATCACCCGACGTCTGAGTTTGGACAAATACAGTCGGTCATTTGAGGCAGAATTTTTACTTTACAAATGACAGACACGGATCTTAATCACCTGGGATTAAGATTTAAGATTCTCCTCCACAATGACTACAAATAAATATAAATATAATAAAACTAATCCTATGAGAATCTTAAAAACACAAAAGTCTCTGCACGAACATCTGTGTGTCTTAAAACAGATTCAGAAAGAAACTTTATTTGATCCGTTTGTTATTTTTATTACTGAGAATATTTTTTCAACAAAGTCAAACTTGAAATCGCTGAAATCCAAAAAAAAAAACTTATTATAAAACTTTAAATTAAAAAGCAATAAGTAGAATTACACTTTGTCAGAATGAAGAAGTTTTAACGTGATGTAATTTAAATGTGTGATTAGTGTTTTAAAGCCATATTTAAGAGTCTCAGGAGCTGAAAACACGACTGAACTCTGAACTCTAAACTCTAAACTCATTTATCTGATTTACTCTTACACAGCACTTAATCACTTTTTTATTTACATTTTGTCATTTTAATCAGAATAAATCCGCTCTAGAGTCACAGATGTTTAGAGCGTCCGTCTCGTCGGAGTTTAATCGTTTTATTTTTTTATTTTTATTTTATTTATTTTTGAGTTCTGGTTCTGGTTCTGATCCAAAGCGGCGTGTGAATGTTTTGACCTCAGGGTGGCGCCGTGGCTCCAGTTTTAGAGCTTTATGCAAATCTCTGCTCTGAATATTTATGTGGTGGTGATGAATATGCGCATGTGTAATGAGGGCGGGGCCACGTGGGGAAGCTGAATCCTGATTGGACACGAGGGTTTAACTCCGCCGTCTGTGAGCGAGTGACGGCCGAGTTTAACCAATCACAGTCAAGTGTGGACGTTCAGAAGAAGCAGACGAGTTTATTTACGTCTTTAAAACCAGGACTGAACCAAGACTGAACCAGGACTATATCAGGACTAAACCGGGTCTAAATCAGGCCTAAACTGGGTCTTAAACCAGGACTAAACCAGGACTAAACAAGGACTAAACCAGGACTAAACTGGGTCTACTCTGGATCTGAACCGGGACTAAACCGGCACTAATCCGGACCTAAATTGGGACTAAACCAGGTCTAAACTATGACTAAACTGGGACTAAACCGGGACTAAACTGGGTCTAAGCAAGGACTAAACTGTGACTAAACTGGGCCTAAATCGGGACTAAACTGGGACTAAACCAGGTCTAAACCGGGACTAAACCGGGACAAAACCAGGCCTAATCTGGACCTAAATCAGGACTAAACCGGGACTAATCCGGATCTGAACCAGGACTAAACGAGATCTAAACTATGACTAAACCAGATCTAAAGTGGGTCTAAGCAAGGACTAAACTGGGCCTAATCTGGACCTAAATTGGGACTAAACCGGGACTGAACCAGGACAAAATTAGGACTAAGAACAGAACAGAAAATAGAGGATTATGGGATTTTACTTGAATCTTGTTAAAATCAAACTCTGGTTTTCTGTTTTCTCCACATCGCCCCCTCCTGGCCGCGACAATCGGCTCTGGTCGTTTGTTCGTTTGTTTGTTTGTTTTTGGTCTTAACGACGTTTTGTCCAATCAACTGTGTAAATGAAATGATTCTTGTTTATTATGATGATGAATTCTTGATGATTTAAACGGTTTTAAACGTTGTAATAATCTGCAATAATGTGACGAAGACGCCTCCACAAACGCTGCTTCCTCCCGAAAATAAAACACAACGGCTTCCAAACTCTGAGCTCTCCTCGTCTCAAATGTGGAGCTTTGTCTTTTTATTTTTGTGTTTTTTTTGTTTTGGTTTTTGTTCTGTTTCCTGTTGGAGTTTGGGTTAAATCCTGGTTTGTGTTTCAGGCCTCCGGTCAGTCCCTGTTCGGACCCGATCTGGACCAAGAGGGACCCCCAACGCTGAGCCCCGAGATCGGGGAGAGCGCCGCGCCGTCCTACAGCAACATGGAGGAGGTGGACTAAAACCCGGACTAAAACCCGGACTAAAACCCGGACTAAAACCCGGACTAAAAACCGGACTAAAACCAGGACTAAAAACAGGACTAAAAACAGGACTAAAAACAGGACTAAAAACAGGACTACAGCAACATGGAGGAGGTGGACTAAACCATGTCTAGATCAGGATTAAACCATAACTAAACCAGGACTAAGCTAGGACCAGACCAGGACCAGACCAGGACTACAGGAACATGGTGGTGGTGGACTAAACAGAGACTAAACCAGGACTAAACCAGGACTAAACCAGGACTAAACCAGGACTAAACCAGGACTGGACTAGAACTAGACAAGAACCTACAGCAGGACTACACAAACCTGGAGGAGATGGACTAGACCGGAAACCAGGACTAAACCAGAACTAAACCAGGACTAAACTGAAACCACCCTTGGACTCTGCGAGAACTTGAACAGGTCTAGACGAGGACCGAGTCTGGACTAACCCGGGGATTAAACCAGGACTCTCCAGGACTAAACGCGGATCGGGAGAGGTGCTTCTTTCACTTTTAGAAAAAAAAACCCGTTCTGGTCTTTTATCGGATCTGTATTTACCCAAACTCTTCGTCGCCGTCGTCTTCGTTGGGAAACTGAACTTTTCTGAACTTCAGCGCGACTCCTGCTGCCGCGGCAGACGCTCCTACCGCACCCGGAGCTCAACGCGAGGCCCGGACGCCGAGACCAACGCCGAGACCAACGCCGAGCCTCCGGGACCCGAACCCGGACCACGTTGAGTCTTTGTTCTGCAGAAAGTTGCTCTGGGAAACAAAACGGAGGATCGACAGAAACCGAGAAAACGAAACGAGAAGCGCAAGGGGGAAATGTCGACGTGAAAATGTCGTGTTTAATTCAAATTCCGGGGTAAAACCTGATTTAATTTTCAGTCCGAGTGAAAAATAAAGTGTGTGGTTTGTTTAACGACGCGAACGAATGAAAAATCTGATTCTAGTTGATGCTAAAAGTTTAAAAACTGATGTTGAAACTAAATCCTCTTCTGTTTTTACAGCCTTAACATAAATAAAAAAATACACAGATCTTTTTCTCAACGGCCAAAAGTGCCGCGACGTCGAGTAAACGTCACTTTTCGGTTCATGTTTTTTTGTCGCTTTCTCCAGTAGTTTCATAAATCTGCCCCATCACCAACAAACTCCACAAAGGATAAACATTCCACTATCACTGTCAAGAATTTTAATCTTTTATCAGGTTCTTCATCATATTTTTATTACTCTTTCAGAGACGCTTCATTCTTGTCTAGAGTCGTTTATTTTGAAGTTAAATCATCTTCTGCGTGGACACATCATTTCACTTCTGGTAGATTTAAGTGTTTTTATCTTAAATTTTGGCCAAACTTTTTTACAGCGATGAATTTATCCACAACTATGAAGAGAAGAAAGAAGAAAACTTAAAGAAAACGACGACGACACAAAACCGTCACACAACAAACTCAACTCATGTTCTGATCAGGAACAAAACAGAAGGAACTTCAATTCTACAATTACAAATAAAAATGGATTTGTGACGTTTAAATGTTCCACGTCTCCAGCACCACAACATGAGTTTAGTTGAGTTTGAGATTAATGTGGCTCGTTGTTTCCTTTAAACTTTCGTCTTTTCTTCTCTTGATAGTTTGGACTGGGATCATTAAGAAGTTACCGATACGATACAGACGTCGATACAGGGAGCTTTCGATTTGATACGATAAATATTTCAAATTGATTCAACATAATTCAAATAAAAATAAAGTCTAACTCATGTGTGACACTAAAAGTCTTTGTTAAATCACTTCTTCTTGTGTAAAGTTCATCTGAAACAAACATTTTAATCCTCAAAACAGTGAAAATGTCAAATGTGTCGCATAAACTACAACAAAACTGGAGCTGGAACTAAATCATTTAGTCAAATAAACCAAAAAATCCTTTTGGTGAAATATCGAAGCCGCAGAACTCAATATCGATACTGATATATCGATATTTTGATATTTTTGCAAACCCCTATTGGATCGTTGTGGAAAAATTCTTTATCACTGCAAAAGTTTGGCTAAAATTTAAGATTAAAACACTTGAGAGACACTTTAAATCAATCAGAAAATGAGTTGCAGCAAGATGATTTGACTTGACTTTAGTTGAATTCTCTTCAAATAAACGACTCTAGACGAGAGTTGAGCGTCTCTGAACAAGTGAGTCGATAATAAATCTGAAAATAGGATGAAAAACCTGATGTAAGGTTAAAAATCTTGGTCAGATCAAAGAAATTTGCAGCGGTGGAAGAATGTTTACCCTTTGTGGAGTTTGTTGGTTGAAGATTTGGTGATGAAGCTGCTGGAGAAAACGACACATTTACTCAAAAACATTAAGTGGAACTTCTACAAACCTCCAGCGCGACACTTCAGGCGATGGGAAAACTTTTTACTGCAAAATTATTTATCAAATGAAAATCCTGGAGTTCAAATTTATTCAAATGTTCAATAGTTTGATGAGCTTCAGATCTGTCACGTCTCTGGATTCAAATAATTAACAAAAACAGTAAAAGTCGATTGATCTGAGCGGACGCCTTTTTGAGTTTTGTTGAAGGAAATGTAAACGTTGAGAAAGTTAAAAACGTTTGAAGTGTTTTAAAGGTCGTTCCCGTTGGAGCGACTCCGACTCAGAACCTTTAAAGACGATCTCGGTGAAACAGGCGTCACAACTTTGGTGCTGATCTGAGCTCGGGTCAAACCTGAGCTGCTTCACAGACCGCACCTGGTTTGGATGACAGGTGCTGTGACAGGTGCTCTGAAAGGTGCCCTGGCAGGTGATCTGACAGGTGCACTGGGCTGTAGCAGAAGGAATAATATCAGGCGCTGACTTTTTATGCAGAATCTCATTGGGTGTTTGTTTTTTTGTTGATGATTTGTTTTTTTTTTTGTACTTTTGTTTCCTGCTCCTGTGGACGGACGGAGCTGCGCAGTCGGGCCCTCGTCTGCGCAGTCGGAGCCGATCTGCGCAGTCGGGACTTGTCTGCGTAGTCTGGTCTCGCTGCTTAGTCAGGCACTTGTCTGCGCAGCGGGGCCTTCGCCCGCGCAGCGGGGCCTTCGTCCGCGCAGCGGGGCCTTCGTCCGCGCAGCGGGGCCTTCGTCCGCGCAGCGGGGCCTTCGTCTGCGCAGCGGGGCCTTCGTCTGCGCAGCGGGGCCTTCGTCTGCGCAGCGGGGCCTTCGTCCGCGCAGCAGGGCCTTCGCCTGCGCAGCGGGGCCTGTGCATGTGCATGTGTCTCGCCTGTAAAGTGCAGCCTTCGGCCTTGAGCCTGATGTTGGTTTCTGTCCGTGAGTCGTGTCTCTGTGTCTCTGCGTAACATGGGATCATTAAAATGCTGCTGTGGAGAATAAAATGGTTAATATAATAAACTCTTTGACAATGGCTCAAAACGCTCCGGATTTTTATTTATTTATTTTTTTTCTGTCGCCTCATTATTTGTGTCTCTCGTGAGGGACCAGGGGCAGAGCGAGACGTCTCAGATGGAGCAGGGGCCCGCGGGACTTTAGAGATGCTCTGTTTTTAAAATCTGATCCAGAAACATTGAACTTTACGGTGGATCTGTGTCGGTTCTTGGTTTGGTTCAGACCCACAGACATAAACCAGCAGGAAGACGACGCCAAAACCTGAACACAAACTCTGATCTGTAAAAAGAACATAACACGTGACACAAGTTTAACCTGAATTTACATGTGTCACGTGAGTGACAGGTGAGTGACAGGTGAGTGACAGGTGAGTGACAGGTGAGTGTCAGGTGAGTGACAGGTGAGTGACAGGAGTGTCAGGTGAGTGACAGGTGAGTGACAGGTGAGTGTCAGGTGAGTGACAGGTGAGTGACAGGTGAGTGACAGGTGAGTGACAGGTGAGTGACAGGTGAGTGTCAGGTGAGTGACAGTGACAGGTGAGTGACAGGTGAGTGACAGGTGAGTGTCAGGTGAGTGTCAGGTGAGTGACAGGTGAGTGACAGGTGAGAGACAGGTGAGAGACAGGTGAGTGACAGGTGAGTGACAGGTGAGTGACAGGTGAGTGACAGTGAGTGTCAGGTGAGTGACAGGTGAGTGACAGGTGAGTGTCAGGTGAGTGACAGGTGAGTGTCAGGTGAGTGTCAGGTGAGTGACAGGTGAGTGACAGGTGAGTGTCAGGTGAGTGACAGGTGAGTGTCAGGTGAGAGACAGGTGAGAGACAGGTGAGTGTCAGGTGAGTGACAGGTGAGTCAGGTGAGAGACAGAGTGTGACAGGTGAGTGTCAGGTGAGTGACAGGTGAGTGACAGGTGAGTGTCAGGTGAGTGTCAGGTGAGTGTCAGGTGAGTGTCAAGTGAGAGACAGGTGAGAGACAGGTGAGTGACAGGTGAGTGTCAGGTGAGTGACAGGTGAGTGTCAGGTGAGTGACAGGTGAGTGTCAGGTGAGTGTCAGGTGAGAGACAGGTGAGTGTCAGGTGAGTGACAGGTGAGTGTCAGGTGAGTGACAGGTGAGTGACAGGTGAGTGTCAGGTGAGTGACAGGTGAGTGACAGGTGAGTGACAGGTGAGTGACAGGTGAGTGTCAGGTGCAGATTTGTTGACCTGGTTTGTGGTTCAGGTCTAATTCCTGGGCCTGTCCACATGAAACAGGAGAATGTTTTTATATATTTTTATCATTAAAGAGCAGAATTGTGTGAGTAAAAATACTTCATCTTAAAAATAAATATAATATAATAAATATTTAAAGTGTCTGAACTCAAAACTGATGAAAAGATTCAAGTTGAAACACCCCGGGTTTGTGGAGGTTGGTAAAAGAGTTGAGACCGAGTCATCGTTTTGCGAGTCTCAAGTCTTTGACCTCAAGTCCGAGTAAAGTCCCGAGTCAAATACAGTCAAGTCCAAGTCGAGTCTCAAGTCACTGTTCCATCAGTCCAAGTCAAGTCCAAGTCGTCTGCTTTGAGCTTCAAGTCGTTTCAAGTCTTTAAATCACGAAATACAGCTTTGATTTTTGCAATTTATTTGAATTTTAAACGAAATTATACTTAAAAAGTCGTGGAATATTTATACAATATTCGTAGAAATGCAATTATTTTCTTTTTTAAATGTTTTGACAAGATCTTCGTGTGAATGATTTCAATCAGAACAAAAAGAATTCAGATTTAAAAGAGCTAAAGAACTTTTTCATCATAAAGGATCATGTTCTGTGTAGTTCCCTCTGTTGTACTGTGTTGTACTTTAGATTACTGTAGTACTTTTGAGTATCTCAGTACTTCAGTTCCATCCAAAGTGACAAACACAAGTGGGAGCGACATGTTCCAGTTTGTTCCTGTAAAATTCAGCGCTGCATTTATCAACTGTAAAGACAAAAGTCTTTTATAAAAACATTTTTCTGGAAGCATCGAGTCGAGTCCCAAGTTTTAGTCCATTTTATTAAGTCAAGTGTCAAGTCCTAAAAACAGTGACTCAAGTCTGACTCGGGTCACGACTCGCAGGTCCCACCTCTGGTCGGTAAAAATAAAACTGAAAA
>NW_026571515.1:771713-781713 GCF_026225935.1 Boleophthalmus pectinirostris | reverse complement strand
CAAAGTTCACTGAAAAATGAACGTGTTCAATGAACGCGTTCTTTTGAACTCGTTCATGCACAACACTGGATGCATGTCTCTTTGGATTTGTGAGCGGGACGCGGGATGCGGGAGGGCTGAGGTGGAGCCGCCTCAGGGGCCGTTCACACCACAACGTTTTTTGGTCAATACGGAGAAGTTTTTATCTGTTTTGACCTTTCGTCCACATGGAGCCGGTGGTGAAAATTGAGTTTTTTGAGAACAGTTCCAGAGTGGAGAATCTGAAAACGCCGGCGTTGGGTTATCGTGTGGGCAAACAAACCGCAGCTTGTGGAAAACGATGACGTCACGATAAGATAAGATAATTTTTATTGTTTCCCATGGGAGAAATTTGTCTTGGGGCAGGGGGTAACATGCTTCATCCAAAACAAAAAACAAAACAAACAAAAAAAAAAACAGGACCACACAACACAAAGCAGCACATAAACAAACACCATAGAACAAAAATAGATACGAGACCAAGTGTGACCGTGAGTGATGCATCAACAGGACCTTTAAATTATTCTTTATTCTTGCATTCTTGTTTTTTATTAATAATAGGAGGGTTTCAGTCACGTGATCACGATGATGCGTGAATTTCAGGTGGAGGGCAGGAAGTGAAGACAAACACGACAAACAAACACGACAAACAAACACGACAAACAAACACGACAAACAAACAAACAAACAAACAAACACGACAAACACACGCGGCTCTGGAGAACACAGATATGGAGAAGAGTTCTTATTGTCAGGATTTAGAGTCAGTAACGAGGCAAAAGTACGAGCAGTTAGTCCACAAATATATTGGACGTGACCCTGATCTTATTGAAAATGAGAGAATTTTCAACCGAAGTAAAAGATTTGCCGACAATCGAGGCAGAGGAGATCATGAAGTATTGATCTCTTCAGACGTCGTTCTACACCAGACAACAGATGAAGGCAAAGTACAAAAGTTTGGAGGCACAGAACTTTTTTTGTCAGTGGATGGATCCTCAACCTCGATGCAAAACGACTAAATGATGATGATGTTTGGTCTTGGCCGGGGTGAGTGTTTCTCTTATTTTATGTGTATCGACGTTATGGGAAAAACTGCAGTGTATCGACAGTGACCGATTTATCTGAACTATTTAATGTCAACAAACGTCGTTAGTCGTTAATGATTCGTTTATGTTCAGGTAAACCACAAAAAACAATTTATCTTTGTAACAAACTTTTGTTGAAGTGTCACCACAGACACGAGCGTTAGTGAATTCTGCTCCTCCCGACACAAACAGGTTTGTAATCCACTTTTTAAAATAAAAAAAAGTCTTTTCCTTCTCTCAGTTAGAACGATTGGCACAGTTGTAAACGACACAACACATCTACATTTTCCTCCAGTCACTTCACTTCCTGCCTCCGTCTGATTTTGCGCTGACAAACGTCGCCCTGTGACGTCACGTGAAACCCACATATTGCACATTCCCTAAACCTATGTACAGTTTTGATTGCACATCTCCTGAGCCTTGTACATTATTGTTTAACTGCGCTGCTGAGTTTAGCAGATAAACGACTCATGGCACAAAAGAATATTTGGATCTGTTCAGTTTACAGTTCATGATCTCGTCATCGCCACAGTCCAACGATGCAGCGAAGCCCGCGGCCCTCGAACAGGCCTCCGCTCACCTTTGCCAAAGTGTGACAGGTGCAGCTCCTGTCGCCCAGCAACCGACACACACTGCTAATGCTAATGCTAACAACACACAACACACACATACACACGGATCAAAAACAACAACGACGTTCACACTGAAACGAGTCCGTGTATCACCGTATCTGAAACGATCTGTGTCCACTAGGGATGGGCATGATTAGTCGATTAATCGATAATTGATCATTAAGAATTTCATCGATTACATTCCATTCCATTTTCGTCCGCTTATCCGGGGCCGGGTCGCGGGGGCAGCAGCCTAAGCAGGGACTCCCAGACTTCCTTCACCCCAGACACGTCCTCCAGCTCCTCCAGGGGGACCTGAGGTGTTCCCAGGCCAGTCCAGAGACATAGTCCCTCCAGTGTGTCCTGGGTCGTCCCCGGGGCCTCCTCCCAGTGGGACATGAACACCTCCCGAGGGACACGTCCAGGAGACATCAGAACAGAGCCTCAACTGGCTCCTCTCCACGTGGAGGAGCAGCGGCTCTACTCCGAGGCCTCACGCTCACTTTGTCTTCTTCCTCCTTCTCCTCCTCGACTCACAGACGGAAAGTGTGATGAGACGATTCTCCAACTATCATCAGAACCACTGCAGGTTCAAACAGTCTGGACGGTGTTTGTGTCCGTGGAGGAACCACAAACCCAGAAATTAAACTGAAACCATCATGTAAATGTTTGTTTGTTTCCAGGCGAGTGGGAGTGGCTGAGTGACGTTCCTTCTCTCCTTCCTCCTTGCGCCGGAGCCGTGAGTTTTTATTCTCAGTTTGGTCGGACGCCGCTCTTCACGTCATCGCCCACGGGGAGGCGCTTCAGGGCCGTGCTGGACCAACATCTGGAGCTCCTGCGTTGGCCCCCGGACGCCCAGGTGAGAGTCTGGAACCAAGAACCAAGAACCAAGAACCAAGAACCGGGTCTCAGGTTCTCAACACGAAGACCTCAGACTGTTTAACTTTTACTAAACAGTCAGAGCTTTGTCTTTGTGTTTTTAGCAGGTTTTACACTCTGAAGGTTTTAGATGTTTGGACGCACGGCCTCCAGATGTTTTAGCCGCTCATAGAGAATACTTTTTTTTTTTTTTTTCTGTGACTGAGCTCCACAGATCTGACCTGTAACTTGGCCCAGTGGTGTCACTTGTTTTTAGTTTAATTCTGTAAAACGGAAAAGTCCAAAGTAAAACAGTGACACCAGCAGCAGGAAAGTGACACAGTTCAGCTTTAAATTCCTCTGGTCACGTTTCACCAAAACTTTTAGACGTTTTGTTCGTTTTTTGTTTTTTACAAATGGATTTATTTTATTTAAAAGTTCATCAAACCTCTTGAAACTCCTTTAACCCCAAGAAAAATCTGAATAATCCTCCAGAGTGGGCGGTGCCTGGTTCGATTTTGTGATGATTTTTTTACTATTTTTTAATATCATAAACTTTTTCTCAGCTCAAAATCCTTCAGTCGTCTTAAAAACAGATCATCATCCACAGTGTTGGGAAGTTACTTTTAAAATGTAATCCCCTACAGATTACAGATTACTCACACCAAAATGTAGTTTGTAACATAATCCATTAAATTACTTAAAGTGAGTAATGTAATCTGATTACTTTGGATTACTTGATTTGCTGTAGAGAAACAAAGACGAGGAAATCTTCACATAAGAAGTTTTGTCTGATAAAAGAAAATAAAAAGTCCAAACTTTACTGAACCAAATTAAAAATATTATTGATAGAAGAAGAAGAAACACGTCCACACAGCAGGATTTAGTCCTGGTTTAGTCCTGGTTTAGTCCTGTTTTAGACCTGGTTTAGTCCTGGTTTAGTCCTGGTTTAGTCCTAGTTTAGACCTGGTTTTAGTCCTGGTTTAGTCCTGGTTTAGTCCTGGTTTTAGTCCTGGTTTAGTCCTGGTTTAGTCCTGGTTTAGTCCTGGTTTAGTCCTGGTTTAGTCCTGGTTTAGTCCTGGTTTAGTCCTAGTTTAGACCTGGTTTTAGTCCTGGTTTAGTCCTGGTTTTGACCTGGTTTAGTCCTGGTTTAGTCCTGGTTTAGACCTGGTTTTAGTCCTGGTTTAGTCCTGGTTTAGTCCTGGTTTAGTCCTGGTTTTGACCTGGTTTTAGATCTGGTTTAGTTTCCGGCAATGAGAGGAATTACTGAAGAAAAAAAAAAAAAGGGATTTAGCCCAAAATGTGAAAACAGTAAAATCCCTCTGTGTAATCTGTTTATTTCAGCAAAGTAACTGTAATCCAATTACCACTCACTGAAACAGTAACTGTAACTGAATGCAGTTACTCATCATTTGTACTCTGATTACTCTGGTACATGTAATCTGTTAATCCCGACACTGCTCGTCCACAACAGTCCCACACGCCGCAGTCTGGTGTCTCTGGGTTTTGAAACATGAACATTTGTGCTCAGTTCTGAGTATCACCAAGAAGTTGACGATACGATACAGACCTCGATCGATACTTTCAATTCGATACGATTCAGTACGATATATTTCAAATCGATTCAATACAGTTCAGGAAAAAATAAAGTCTAAATCAAGTGTGTGACACTAAAAGACTTTGTTAAACTTCTTCTTGTGTAAAATTCATCTGAAACACTTTAAATATTTAAATCGTCAAATCAGTGAAAATGTTAAATGTGTCACATAAACAAGTTTCTTCATCTGAACAAACAACAAAACTGGAGCTGGAACTAAATCATTTACTCAAATAAACCAAAAAATCCTCTTGGTGATTTATCGTGGGACGCTGTATCGATATCGATACTGAATCGTGACATTAAATAATACAATATTTTGATATTTCAATATTTTTGCTCAGTTCATGGCGTTTCTCTTTTCTCCAGACACAGTGGGACATGGCGTTGTCAGGTGGGGGCGGGGCTTAGAGGGGCTCCTCACGTCCCGCCCGTCGACGCCAGAGTCTGAACTCGTCACGTAAATAACCTGCGTCCGACTCACCGACGCCGTTTGTCCAACACGAAAACTCAAACGTTCCGACCGTAGTTGATCCTGAAGAGTCTGATACAGACACGACTCTGACCCGTCAGGACTGGAGGCTCAGCAGGACTGGGCCTGGTCAGTTCTTGGATGGAGACACTGGGAATTCCAGGTGCCACAGTCTTTGTGTCCTTAGGCAAGACACTTCACCCTCATTGCCTCGTATGAAAGTGGTGTGTGTGTGTGTGTGTGTGTGTGTGTGTGTGTGTGTGTGTGTGTGTTTGTGTGTGTGTTTTTTTGTGTTTTTGTGTGTGTGTGTGTTGGTGTTCGGAGGGACCGATGGCGCTGATTGACACGGCAGCCGTGCTTCTGTCAGTCTGCCCCAGGGCAGCTGTGGCTACAACAGTAGTTTACATCAGCAGGTGTAGAGAAAAAGAAGAATGAATGTATAAAAATGTTCTGTAAAGTGTCTTTGTGTCATGTGTCTGTGAAAAGTGCTGTAGAAATAAAGACTTACTCACATTTTTAACAAATCTGCACCAAAATAAATCCAGAGACAGAAACACACTTCAGTTTTAGACACATTTACAGAGAATCAGGAGGTAAAAGTGACGTTGGCTGGAAACACGACAGAACAGAAAATAAATAAAAAATAAACATGTTTTCCCCATATCCACCTGTGACCTCTGACCCCAGTGTCGGGAGTAACAGATTACATGTACCAGAGTAATCAGAGTACAAATGATGAGTAACTGTATTCAGTTACAGTTACTGTTTCAGTGAGTGGTAATTAGATTACAGTTACTTTGTTGAAATAAACAGATTACACAGAGGGATTTTACTGTTTTCACATTTTGGGCTAAATCCACCTTTTTTTTTTTTTGGTATTTCCACTCATTTCAGAAACTAAACCAGGACTAAACCAGGTCTAAACCAGGACTAAACCAGGACTAAACCAGGACTAAACCAGGTCTAAACCAGGTCTAAACCAGTATTTAACAGGTCTAAATCCTGCTGTGTGGACGTGTTTCTTCTTCTGTCAATAATATTTTTAGTCTGGGCTTTTTATTCTTTTGCCAAACAAAACCTCTTGTCTCGTCTGAATATCAAGTAATCCAAAGTAATCAGATTACATTACTCACTTTAAGTAATTTAATGGCTTCTGGGGTGTGTAATCTGTAATCTGTAGTGGATTACATTTGAAAAGTGCGTGTGCCCAGGCGGACCCGGAGCTGACGGCGCTCGGGGAGGACGGGCGTCTGTATCACTGGATTCTTCCGTCGTTCTTCCAGCTGCTCCTCGACCTCTCGGCCCAGAACTTCGATTTCGCCGTCGTGTTTCGCACGTTCGGGTCGGACCTGCCGCGCGTCCTCCGGGCCGTCGCCGCGGCAACGACGCACGGACACCCGCTGTTCGCCAACATCACCCAGCTCAAGGTCAGACGCCCTGAAGTGTTTTGCTCAGGGACACCACAACAGAATGAACTGGATCCTCATTTTCTCCTCTCTCTCTCTTCCTCTCCTTCCCTCTCTTTCTCTGTCCCTCATCTCCTCACCCCCCACCCCAACCCTTTCCTCCCTCTTTCCCTCCTCTCTCTCTCTTCGTTCTTCTACACTCCTCCCCCTTCTCCTCTTCCTCCTCTCCTCTCCTCTCCTCCTCCTCTTCCTCTCTTCTCTCTCTCCTCTCTCCTCTCTCCTCCTCTCTCCTCCTCTCTCTCTCTTCTCTCCTCCTCTCTCTCTCTCTCTCTCCTCTCTCCTCCTCTCCTCTCTCTCTCTCTCTTCTCTCTCCTCTCTCTCCTCCTCTCTCTCTCTCTCCTCTCTCTCTCTCCTCTCTCTCTCTCTCTCTCTCCTCTCTCCTCCTGTCTCTCTCTCTCTCCTCTTTCCTCCTCTCTCTCTCTCTCTCTCTCTCTCTCTCTCTCCTCCTCTCTTCCTCTCTCTCTCTCCTCTCTCTTCTCCCTCCTCTCCCTCTCTCTCCTCTCTCCTCTCTTCTCTCTCCTCCTCTCTTCTTCTCTCTCATCTCTCTCCTCTCTCTCCTCTCTCTCTCCTCTCTCTCCTCTCTCTCTCTCCTCTCCTCTCTCTCTCTCTCTTCCTCCTCTCTCTCCTCTCCTCCTCTCTCTCTCTCCTCCTCTCTTCCTCTCCTCTCTCTCCTCCTCTTCCTCTCTCCTCCTCTCTCTCGTCTCTTCTTCCCTCGTTCTCAGTTGGGAGTGGACGAGAGGCCGGGGAGGCTCCGGTGCAGTCGGGGGGGTGTGGTCGTGACTCGTGCCCAGGAGCGAGTGTCGTCTGTGGGCTCAGAGGGCGGAGCCAGAGCCCTGTATCGATACTTCAGCTCGTCCCAGGGCGTCTGCGGCTTCCAGGATCATTTTGACTGGTACGAGTCTGCAAATACTTTAACACACTTTAACACACTTTAACACACTTTAACGCACTTTAACACACTTTAATGCACTTTAACGCACTTTAACACACTTTAATGCACTTTAAACGCACTTTAATACACTGCAATACACTGCAATGCACTTTAAACTTAGCATCCACCCACCCGCCGGCGGGCGATTTTCCAATAAAAAATGTTCACTCTGTATATTCACCTTCATTATTGTTTTCACTACTGGCCATACATCGTTTGAAAGCTTCATTTATCAATAAAACAACCATATCATTCATTTTATGTCGTACAACGAGCCCAAAACGCGATAACTTAAAAATTCACATCATAAACAAAGAATAAGATACGCGTTTCTTTGAGCGGTTCTGTCGGTCCAAAACGCGTTCAATCCATGAAAAGTTGTACTCAATAAATCCGTAATAATCCACAGAAAGAAAAAATATCAAGTTGTTTCCGTTGAAAAAAATAATTCCAAAAAATGTGGGTAAATAATCCAGAAAAACCGTCGTCCGTATGATGAGTGGATGAATCCGTGAATGAAAATATTCTGTCTCTTCTCCGCCTCTTCTCCCGCTCTCACTTCCCTTTCTCTCCCGCTCTTGGGTGCGCTTGTTTTCCTCACACTCTTAGCTTCAAAATGAGACCCTCCCCGCTGTTGTCGGTGGCGGGGTTTAGGTGGGACAAGCCGCTGAAGAAGCTAACGCACTCACGTACTTCCTGGCTTTACGCACGCGTCATCAGTTTGTTTACGGGAAATCTCTTCAGTCATTGGATCTTCCAGAAAGTGATTGACATATTGTTTTAGCCAATCAGCAGAGCTTTCAAACGGTGGGTGGGACATTCAGATTGTATTGGAAACGGACCCTGTGTTTATTAGAGACACAGAGCAGTAGTAGTAGTGCAGAAGCCACTTGGAAGACAATTTTGGCTACTTTTAGTTTTTTTTCTTGAGAAAACATGCCTAAAGCTCAGAAGAATTAGTATTATTATAATAACAATGATTATTATTATTTTTTTGGCAATCTTGTGCCGAATTGTCATTTTGTTTACACAAAGGCTCACAGCATCAAAACCCTTTGTCCTAGAGATCTGAAATTCTACACAGTTGTTGCCAACAACTTGAACAATGAGTGTAGTGAGTCACAAATGCCTAGCATGAAGTATGACCAAGCTAAGGCCTTTATTTTTTTTCTATTTTTTTTTTCGAAGCAAAAAAAAATATTTTTTTTTTCAAATTTTAATTGACTGTACTGTAGGTTAGGCAGCACTCACAGTCTTCATGTACATATCTACAGAAACTAGAAGGTCTAAGCTTTAAAATGGTGCCTCACACAAGCATGTGGGTTCTAAGGTTTTCTTTTAATAAGCTATGGCATTTGGGTATGTCTTACCATTGTGCACACACCAAAATGAGGCGGGTGGTAACAGGTTAATACACTTTAATACACTTCAATGCACTGCAATGCACTTTAAAACACTTTAATGCACTTAAACGCAGTTTAATACATTTAAAACACTTTAACGCACTTTATTACATTTAATACACTTTAACACACTTTAATGGATCGAAAATACACTTTAACACACTTAAACGCACTTTAATAAACTTTAAAACACTTTAACGCACTTTAGAACACTTTAATATATTTAACACACTTTAACACACTTTAACACACTTCAAGCAAACTGATTTCTCCTTTTGCTGTGGATTCAACCTGGACAAATAATTTTTTCTCACTTTAAAACACTTTAACTCACTTGTTTTTGTGAATAACCTGATATTTATTTGATAATAAAGACACAAACCTCCCTCCATAATCCTACACTTTAATACTCCACCTCTCTCCTCTCATCCCTCTCTCCTCTCATCTCCTCTCATCCCTCTCTCCTCTCATCCCTCTCCCTCTCTCCTCTCTCTCCTCTCTCCTCTCTCCTCTCTCCTCTCATCCTCTCTCCTCTCATCCCTCTCATCCTCTCCCCTCTCCCCTCTCTCCCCTCTCCCCTCTCCCTCTCTCCTCTCTCCTCTCATCCCTCTCATCCCTCTCTCCTCTCTCCTCTCATCCCTCTCTCTCCCTCTTCTCTCCTCTCTCCCTCTCCCTCTCACCTCTCTCCTCTCTCCTCTCATCCCTCTCTCCTCTCATCCCTCTCTCCCTCTCATCCTCTCATCCTCTCCTCCCTCTCTCCTCTCATCCCTCTCTCCTCTCATCCCTCTCTCCCCTCTCTCCTCTCATCCTCTCTCCTCTCTCCTCTCTCCTCTCCTCCCTCTCTCCTCTCTCTCCTCTCATCCCTCTCTCCTCTCATCCCTCTCTCTCCTCCCTCTCTCCTCTCATCCCTCTCCCCTCTCCTCTCTCTCCCCTCTCATCCCTCTCTCCTCTCATCCCTCTCTCCTCTCATCCTCTCCTCTCATCTCTCTCTCCTCTCATCCCTCTCTCCTCTCATCCCTCTCTCCTCTCTCCCTCTCTCCTCTCTCCTCTCATCCCTCTCTCCTCTCTCTCCTCTCTCCCTCTCCCTCTCTCCTCTCTCCCTCTCCTCCTCCTCTCTCCCTCTCTCCTCTCTCTCCTCTCTCCTCTCATCCCTCTCCTCTCTCTCCTCTCATCTCCTCTCTCCCTCTCCTCCTCTCCTCCTCTCCTCCCTCTCCTCCCTCTCTCCTCTCTCCTCCTCTCCTCCTCTCTCTCCTCTCCTCCCTCTCTCCTCTCTCTCCCTCTCATCCCTCTCATCCCTCTCATCCCTCTCCCTCTCTCCCTCTCTCCCTCTCATCCCTCTCTCCCTCTCCCCTCTCTCCTCTCTCCTCTCTCCCTCCTCTCCCTCTCTCCTCTCATCCCTCTCTCCTCTCTCCTCTCATCCTCTCATCCCTCTCTCCTCTCATCCCTCTCTCCTCTCTCCCTCTCCTCTCATCTCCTCTCTCCCTCTCTCCCCTCTCTCCTCTCTCCTCCTCTCTCCTCTCTCTCTCCTCTCTCCTCTCTCTCTCTCTCTCCCTCTCCTC
>NW_026571515.1:758950-760873 GCF_026225935.1 Boleophthalmus pectinirostris | reverse complement strand
TGTTCTAGAAGCTCTGAAAGGAATAAAACGAATCGATTCTTCACTGTTCCTCTGGAAATGACTCATCAGGATCAAACAAGGGAATTATCAAAAAAAAAAAGACGTGGATTATGTCTCGAACATAAACCACGAAGAGATTTCCACTGGTCCCATCAAGACTCACGTCACTTTCATCAAGGTGTTTGTTATTTAAATAGTTTCATAGTTTATTTAATGAGAGAAGAACATTTGCTGAACTAAAATGTAAAAAGAAACATTTGCAGTGTGAGTGTGAGTAGAAACTGGATGTTCCAGCTCATATAAACATGTCACTCGTCGTAGGACCAGGTTTTCTTTATTGTCTTGTTTATCCACAACTTTGTCTTCTAGAATTAATCTCTTTTTGTGAGTGGATCTTTCTAACGTCGTGAGGATCTTTTCATGGTCGATTCTTTGGAGGTTCGTCACAGACTCTTCGACTCGTGCGTCGTGTTGATCACAGGAGCCAGTGTGGGTTCGTTGAGTCATAAACTAGTGCAGGTTTTCCTCCATAAATTAATGACATTTTAGTTCAGTAAATGTTCTTCTTTCATTAAATAAACTATGAAACAATTTAAACAGCAAATACCTTGATGAGACTTCGTGTGTCTTGATGCACAATAGGAAATCTCCTCGTGGTTTATTTTTGTTTGCCAGAATCCGCATCTTTTTTTTTGATAATTCCCTTGTTTGATCCTGATGAGTCATTTCCAGAGGAACAGTGAAGAATCGATTCGTTTTATTCCTTTCAGAGCTTCTAGAACAACAAATACACAACAAAACCTGCTCATGTTTGTCCGACGCTGCTGAAGTCAGTGACAGTGTGTCCGGTGTCATGGCGGCGTAGGTTCTGTTGCTGTAGGGTCACGTGACGGTGCAAAGTCTCTATTGAGAACCAAATACAACTTACCTCCCAGTGACCATCACAGGTACTTGCAGTTAAGAAATTATATTACGAAACATAAGGACTGGGATTATATCAGAAGAGACCCGACAAATATTGAGAAATATTTTAGTGAGTCTTCTTAAAACTCTGGTGTATTGGAAAAGCAAAAGAGCAAGATTTACCAAAAATTGTTAACAGACGTGTCTGATAAAACAAATCATAAAACAACAATGGGAAATGGAAATGAACGTGACTTTGGATGACGACACCTGGGAGAGGGTTTGTTCTGGTCATAAACGGCTGGGAAGTCAGATTTGGAAGGAGTTTGACTGGAAGGTCAAATTAAGATTTTTTAGAATCCCGCTCAAGCTCATTTCTTTAGATACTTGACGTTGTTTTTGTCTTTAACTTCCATTATCCTGTCGTCTTTACATGTTAATCTATCCATAAATCTCCCTGTTGACTGGTTGTTTCCCATTTTGAAACAATTTGGACCAGTTTTGTCACTCCTGGGGAGGGCTCTAAGAACTGGTTTAACTTTGATTAAATTATCTCTGTGGTATTTCTCACTTCAACCCGTCAAGGTGGAGAAATCTTGTCTTTACATCCACAAAGACTCACTATTTCCTTTCTCAGTCGATGGTACGAGGACAATAACCTAGTGGTTATTATCTTCCATTCACACTCAAAGACTTTTCTTTTTCGGTTTTTGCGGAATTTAACACAAAGACGACTCCGCCGTCCTGTATTTATGGAATTTTACTCCCGAGCCTGTTACATCACATCTAGTAGTTGGACTCCGCCGTCCTTTACTTTTACCTATTAGAGCCTAGGATTGACAGGGTTTTTCTACGCACAATGACCCTCAGTCACTCGCTTTTTAACAAAAGTCCTACTCACCGTCTGTTGACTTTCTCCCTCTGACTCACGTCGACCGTCAGACTCCAACCGACGAGAAGACAACCAGCCCGGAAAGGGTCTCAAGGACTCGCTGTCGAATCCGCCGTGGCCACGGTCTT
>NW_026571515.1:743823-758450 GCF_026225935.1 Boleophthalmus pectinirostris | reverse complement strand
CCATCCCTCTCTCCACTCCATCACTCCATCACTCTCTCCTCATCACTCATCACTCATCCCTCTCTCCTCATCTCATCTCCCTCTCACTCTATCACTCCATCACTCCTCCTCCATCACTCTCATCACTCTCCTTCATCTCTCCATCACTCCATCACTCCATCCCTCTCTCCTCTCCATCACTCTCTCATCATCCATCACTCCATCCCTCCATCACTCCATCACTCCTCCTCTCTCCTCCATCCTCCATCACTCCATCCCTCTCTCCTCTATCACTCCATCACTCTCTCCTCCATCACTCCATCCCTCTCTCCTCTATCACTCCATCACTCTCTCTCTCTCCTCCATCACTCCATCACTCTCTCCATCACTCCATCCCTCTCTCCTCCATCACTCCATCCTCTCTCTCCTCATCCTCTCTCTCATCACTCTCTCTCCTCTCTCTCCTCCATCACTCCATCCTACTCTCCTCTATCACTTCATCACTCTCTCTCTCCTCCTCTGTCTATCTCTCCATCTCTCCCTCTCTCTTCTCTCACATTCCATCCCTCTCTTCTCCTCTATCCCTCATCACTCTTTATCTCTCTCTCTCTCCTCTATCACTCCATCCCTCCATCTCTCTCTCTTCTCTCCTTCATCACTCCATCCCTGTCTCTCTCCTCCTCTGTCTATCTCTCCATCCCTCCATCAGTCTCTCCTCTATCCCTCTGTCACTCTTTATCTGTTTCTCTCTCTCCTCCATCTCTCCATCACTCTCTCTCTCTTCTCTATCACCCCATCCCTCCCTCTCTCTCGCTCTCCTCCTCCATCTCTCCATCCCTCTCTCTTTCTGTCTCTCTCCTCCTCTCTCACTCTGTTCCTTTCTCCCCCTTTCTCTCTCTCTCTTCATCTCTTCTCTCTCTCCATGTCTCGTTTAGTTTATCACTCCATCTCTCTCTCTCTCTCTCCTCCTGTTGTTTACTCTATCCCTCTCTTTCTCCTTCTCTCTTTCAGTTCCTTCCTCTCTCTTCTTCCTCCTCCTCTCGTTTAGTGCATCACTCCATCTCTGTCTCCTCCTCTAATTCAGTTTCTCTCTCCACTCATCCCTCCCTCGCTCCATCTCTCTGTTTGTCTCATTTACTTAATCCCTCCATCCCTCTCTCCTCGTTCTCCTCTCTTCTCCATCTCTCCGTCTCTTTCACTTTGTCTCTTCTCTTCCTCCTGTCGTTTAGTTATCGCTCCATCTGTATTTCTCTCTCTCTCTTCTCTTCCTTCTCTTCTCGTTTATTGCATCACTCCATCTCTGTCTTCTCCTCTAATTTCGTTTACCTCTCCACCCCTCCCTCCCTCCCTCGCTCCGTCTCTGTTCATCTCATCTACTTTATCGCTCCATCGCTCTATCGCTCCGTCTCTCTCTCTCTCTCTCTTTTCTTCCTCTTCTCGTTTAGTCCTCGTCTGAACTTTCTCTCTCTCTCTTCTCCTTCTCTCCTTCAGTTTAGTCTTTTCTCACTCACTCTCTCTCTCTCTCTTCTCTCTCTCTCTTCTCTCTCTCTATCTCTCTCTCTCTCTCTCCTCACTCTCTCCGTTATCTCTCTTCTCTCTCCTTTATCTCTCCTTCATCTCTCTCTCCTTTATCTCTCTCTTCTCTCTCTCTCTTCTCTCTCTCTTTTCTCTCTCTCCTTTATCTCTCTCTCCTTTATCTCTCTCTCCTCACTCTCTCCGTTATCTCTCTTCTCTCTCCTTTATCTCTCTCTTTTCTCTCTTTCCACTCTCTCAGTTCTCTCTCTCCTCTCTCTCTCTCTTTCTCCTCCTCTCTTCTTCCTTCTCTTCTTTCTGCTGATTCACTTGATGTTTTTGTCTTTTTTTATTGTTTATCTCTCTCTCCTCTCCTCTCCCTCGCTCTTCTCTCCATCTCTCTCCATCTCCCTTCTCTCTTTCTCTCTCTCTCTTTCCTTCCTTCTCTCTTTCGCTCCGTCACACGTTTCCTCCCCCTGTTTTTGTTTCGGGTCAATTCCATTAAGTTCAGGCTCCGAGCCAAAAAGAAGAAAGAGAAGAAAGAGAAGAAGAGGTGAAGAAAGGACAGAGAGAGAGAAGAGAAGAGAGATGGAGAGAAGAGCGAGGGAGAGGAAAGGAGAGGAGAGAGAGATAAACAATAAAAAAGACAAAAACAGGAAGTGTTATAAGAAGAAATGAATCAGCAGAAAGAAGAGAAGGAAGAAGAGAGGAGGAGAAAGAGAGAGAGAGAGGAAGAAAGGAGCTGAGGGAGAGATGGAGGAGAGAAAGAAAGAAAGAAAGAAAGAAAGGAGGAGGAGGGAGATAAGAGATGAGGAAAGGCAGAGAGGAGGAGAGAAAGGAAGAGTAGAAAGAGGAGAGAGAGAGAGAGAGAGAGAGAGAGAAAATGAGAGAGTGGAAAGAGAGAAAAGAGAGAGAGATAAAGGAGAGATAAAGAGAGAGAGAGAGATAAAGGAGAGAGAGATAAAGGAGAGATAAAAGAGAGAGAGATGAGGTGGAGGAGAGTTTCGTTTCTGGTTTTGTTCCAGTTTTTTCGTCACTGAAACTTTAAGATAAAAAACAAGGTCAGAAAAATAAAAATCTGTTTTTCTAATAAAAATAAAACTGAGCCCCCCCCCCCCCCCCCCCCTTTCTCTCTTTTCTCTCTCTCTCTTTTCTTCCCTTCTGCAGTTAAAAAAATTTTTTTGTCCCACCTGTCTCTCACCTGTCTCTCACTGTCTCACCTGTCTCTCACCTGTCTCTCACCTCTCACCTGTCTCTCACCTGTCTCACCTGTCTCACCTGTCTCACCTGTCTCACCTGTCTCTCACCTGTCTCTGTCTCTCACCTGTCTCACCTGTCTCACCTGTCTCTCACCTGTCTCACCTGTCTCACCTGTCTCACCTGTCTCACCTGTCTCACCTGTCTCTCACCTGTCTCTCACCTGTCTCTCACCTGTCTCACCTGTCTCACCTGTCTCACCTGTCTCTCACCTGTCTCTCACCTGTCTCACCTGTCTCTCACCTGTCTCACCTGTCTCACCTGTCTCACCTGTCTCACCTGTCTCACCTGTCTCACCTGTCTCACCTGTCTCTCACCTGTCTCACCTGTCTCTCACCTGTCTCACCTGTCTCACCTGTCTCACCTGTCTCACCGTCTCTCACCTGTCTCACCTGTCTCACCTGTCTCTCACCTGTCTCACCTGTCTCACCTGTCTCACCTGTCTCACCTGTCTCACCTGTCTCACCTGTCTCACCTGTCTCTCACCTGTCTCACCTGTCTCTCACCTGTCTCTGTCTCACCTGTCTCACCTGTCTCACCTGTCTCACCTGTCTCACCTGTCTCTCACCTGTCTCACCTGTCTCACCTGTCTCTCACCTGTCTCACCTGTCTCACCTGTCTCTCACCTGTCTGTCTCACCTGTCTCTCACCTGTCTCACCTGTCTCACCTGTTCACCTGTCTCACCTGTCTCACCTGTCTCTCACCTGTCTCACCTGTCTCACCTGTCTCACCTGTCTCACCTGTCTGTGTGTCAGGTAACGAGCCGTCGCCCCTGTCGTCGGTGGAGAGTTATAACCCGGTGAAGCGTCGGTGGGAGTCTGTGTCTCCGATGCCGACGGCTCGCTGCTCCACAGCTCTGATCCAGACGGACTCCAGGCTGTTTGTGATTGGAGGAGTTTCCCAGGGACCGAGCGACGCCGTCGAGGCGCTGTGTCTGCACGAGGACGAATGAACAGGTGAGTCTGCACGAGGACGAGTGAACAGGTGAGTCTGCACGAGGACGAGTGAACAGGTGAGTCTGCACGAGGACGAGTGAACAGGTGAGTCTGCACGAGGACGAGTGGACAGGTGAGTCTGCACGAGGACGAGTGAACAGGTGAGTCTGCACGAGGACGAGTGAGGTGATCTGCACGAGGACGATGACAGGTGAGAGACGAGTGAGGTGAGTCGACGAGGACGATGAACAGGAGTCTGCACGACGAGGTGAGAGAACAGGTGAGTGCAGAGGACGATGACAGTGTCTGCACGAGGACGAGTGAACAGGTGAGGGACAGTGAGACGAGATGAACAGGTGAGAGGACGGGCGGACAGGTGAGAGGACGGGCGGACAGGTGAGAGGACGGGCGGACAGTGAGAGGACGGGCGGACAGGTGAGAGGATGAGTGAACAGGTGAGCGCGCGAGGACGTTCACAGACGCTTTATTCTCGTCTAGAGTTACAGAATCCGAGCGGAGTCACAACAAACACAAACGCCACAACAAATACAAATGCGATAACAACAAAAAGCCACAACAAACCAAAAAAAGCCACAATGGAACCTGCGGGACTCTATTTTAATGCAAACGCTGCAACAAATTAAAAAGCCACAACACGTCAAAAAGTCACAACAAATTAAAAAGCCACAACACATTAAAAAGCCACAACAGAAGTGACCACGGGACTCTATTTTCCGAACTACAACGTGAAACGAATAATGATAAAACAATAAATTAGTTTTACTTACGTTTCCAACTTCTCTGTTCCTTTACTTTTCACCTTGTAGTTCTTCTTCCTCACTTGCCGCTTGATCGGTCCGTCGGAAAATAGAGTCCCGCCGTCACTTTCATTATGGCTTTTTGTTGTGTTGTGGCTTTTGCGTTTGTGTTGTAGCATTTGCATTAAAATAGAGTCCCACAGTCATTTCCGTTGTGGCTTTTTTTGGTTTGTTGTGGCTTTTTGTCGTGTTGTGGCTTTTTGTCGTGTTGTGGCTTTTTGTCGTGTTGTGGCTTTTTGTCGTGTTGTGGCATTTGTATTTGTTGCGGCGTTTGCGTTTGTTGTGACCCCACGCGGCTTCCGTATAGAATCGTTTATTTGAAGAGAACTTGTCCAGTAAAGTGATCTTCTGCACGGACACGTCATTTCTCTTCTTTTAAGTCATTTTCTGACAGATTTAAGTGTTTTTATCTTCTGAGCTTTGACTCACCTGGTCCGGGGTCCGGGTCTGGTCCTTCTACCTTCACACTGGACAAACGCTCCACAGATTTAGGACTTTCTCCGGGTTCGGGCACAGTTTGAATTTTTCGAGTTTGAATCATCCTAAATGTTCCTTTAAGTTCCACCTTCAAGCCTGACAAGATGTATTTTTATATTTTGGACCTGAGTTTTTGCAGCAAAGTCCTCGTAACTTCTTCTTCTTCTTCTTTCTTTGTTTTCCAGACTTGCACCTGTCGGACGCTGCTCCCGTTTGAGACCTGAGAACTTTAGGACATTTTTTACAGGTTCAGACGGGACGAGACCGAACTAAATCTCCACAAACCCACAGAACTCTCAGAGGAAGGCGCCGAGTCGGGTCTGTGGAGACGCTCGCCTTCGGACAGAATCTCAAACTCCTCTGGGAAACAGGAAGCTTAGGCCATATCTGCCTCTGCGACGAGCAGAGCGCCGCCACACGCTTTTCTAGACTATTACACGGAAACGAAAACTCGAAGAGGATCAGGGAGGAACGAGGAACGGCGAGGGGGCGGGGCCTTAACGTGTGAACACCAATCACAATCACCCGCATTAGGACGTCATTTAAAGTCGAGTTTGAGTTCATGTGAAACAGTTTGGAGACGATCAAAGTTTTACCTTAACCAGGACTAAACCAGGTCCAAACCAGGTCTAAATTAAAACTAAACCAGGACTAAACTAAACCAGAACTAAACCAGGTCTACACCAGGACTAAACCAAGACTAAACCAGACTAAACTAAACCAAAACAAAACCAGGTCTACACCGGGTCTAGAGTCTGTCCTCTCTGACCTTCTGCATGTTCATTATTCACCTCCATGAGTCTGGAGGATCTTCTCGCGACTCACAGACCAGAGCCGAGCTTTAATATCTAAGTAACAATAACTAGCATGCTAACAGTGCATGTCCTGACTGTGGGGGAGTGAAACCCGTCAGGAGTGAACCTGACCTCAGAGCTGCTGCTTCTCTGCACGTGGAGCTCACACACAATCTGTCCCACAAACCAAACCTGTCGCTAAAGCTGCACCGCGGAACCTTCCTGCAGGAGGGTCCCACACCTGCTCCTCATGATGATGATGGAGGTTTAAAGCTCTGTCTGGAATGTTCCACAGTGCGGCATTAACGAGGAGTCGGGCGGAGAGGTTCTGGATCTGCTCAGGCTCCGGCTCCTTTCAATGAGGAACGTCTCTTCACTTTTCTGAACATGAGGGACACGGACCAGATCTGTGGACACGTCTGACCCGCCGACGCCGCGACACAAACAGGAAGTGACCACGAGTGTGACTGAGCTTCAGTTTGTGTCAGACGCCGTCTCTCCCGAGGCTCCTCCCACTGCGTTAGCGACAGGTGGGACCTGACAGAGTTGAGACAGGAGTTATTATCCTGATCCTGGATTTATAATAAGACGTGGATAAGTTCCTCTGTCCACGACTGCAGACGGACTTTGTGTCCGAATCTCCCACAGAAAACGACACGATTATGTGAACTGAAGCTGCTCGAGTTCTTCAGGGCGTCGCCGAGGTCACGACCTTCTGGATTTTTACAATATGAACTCCATCGTCAAAAAGCCTAAAAGTGTCTTTGTGAGACTGAGCCTCGTCGCTCTGGCAGCTCTCGCTCTGATTGGTCAGAACGACACGTTTCTGATGTTAGTCCAGATCTAAACTAGTCTGATTCATGAGCTGGTTTCACTTGGTGTAAACCGTGTGACCTGCAGCGTTAGGATTCGTTCACTCGACAGGAGGCGGGGATTTCTGATAACACTTTATAATAACTACACCTTATTTAGCCTTAATAAAGCATGAACAAAGGCTTAATTAATAATGATTCACACTTAATAACTACTTAATTACTGCCTGAATTAGCACTTAACTCGCACTTAATTCACCTGTGCTGTAAATAGTTACTCAATACTTTTTAATTACTCATGAACTAACCATGTGCATGTTTACAAATGTATATTTAAGTACAAATTTGAGCATTTATTAATGATTAATAAACTATGAGAGAATGATTTACTAATAACACAATGATCATTCAGCAGCGTTTATCTGTTAGTTAAATCTTTCTGAGAGTTTTTCTAAAGTGAAGAATAATTATGCTTTATTAAACATTTGTTAAGTTTGGTCAAATTCCACAGAAACAATGCATTATGAGTAAATCATTCTCTCATGGCTTATTAATCATTAATAAACACTCAAATTTGTACTTAAATATACATTTACAAATGCACACACGAATGTTTAGTTCATGAGTAATTAAGTAAGAAATACTTATGAGTAACTATTTACAGCACAGGTGAATTAAGTGCAAGTGAAGTGCTAATTCAGGTAGTAATTAAGTAGTTACTAATCATGAATCATTATTAATTAAGTCTTAGTTCATGCTTTATTAAGTCTTTGTTCATGCTTTATTAAGGCTTAATAAGGTGTAGTTATTATAAAGTGTTACCAACTTTTTTTATTGAACCAGTCGCTGCTGTTTGGTCGTGACGTTTGTAAAGCTCCAAATCCTGTAGAAGAAGAACAATAACATCTTTCCCCGAGATCAAACTCAAACATTCAAACATTCTCTTTGTTCCGACGTTAAATCCTCGAGGATCTGGAGAATCGTCGCCAACACAGAATGTCTGTCTCTCCTCTGATTGGCTGGAGCCTGAACTCCACACTTCCAGGTTCTTCAAACCGTCTCGTGTTTTCTGATTCTGATCTAGAGCTGCAGAGAAATGAAACTGAGCGGAGACACTAGGGGGCGCCAGACTGGATATATCGAAACCAGGACTAAATCAAAACTAAACCAGGACTAAACCTGTACTCTCGCCGCTCTCGCAGCTCTCTCGCTCTGATTGGTCAGATCTGTGTGTTTGTGTCACACGTTGGGCGGCGCTGGGCCGAAAACCAGGAAGTAAATGCGGAAGTAAAAATCTTTTTTCATGTCCTGCTCCAGTGAGCTCAGGTCAGTGAACACAATCAGATTTTATTACAGTTCTGAGTTCTGATTGGCTGTTTTGTTGCTATGACACTCGAGGGCAGATGAGCCGCTGTAACCGCCGCCGTGTGACGCCACAACTCACACAGCATCATCTGATTATTTCATCAAACTTTCCCTTTGTCTTTGACCTGTCAGCCCCTGTCAGCCCCTGTCAGCCCCTGTCAGCCCCTGTCAGCCCCTGTCAGCTCCTGTCAGCCCTGTCAGCCCCTGTCAGCCCCTGTCAGCCCCTGTCAGCCCCTGTCAGCCCCTGTCAGCCCCTGTCAGCTCCTGTCAGCCCCTGTCAGCCCCTGTCAGCCCCTGTCAGCCCCTGTCAGCCCCTGTCAGCCCCTGTCAGCTCCTGTCAGAGCGTCTGCAGCGGTGCTTCACTTTTGATCTCACGTTTGTCTCTGAAATTCTCTCGTTTTCTGTTTTTAATTTGAAAAGCGTCAGATCGACTCAAACAAAACTCAGATCTGAGCTCCAACCTGAAAATCTCCTCCGTGTTTTTATCAAAAGGAAAAGACTCGTCGTTTCCATGGAGACGATCAGACGGCAGAGCCTCCATCAGGAATGTTCCGTGGTGCAGCTTTAGTGAGATACAGGGGAAAGTGCACAGCTCCTTCTATTAGCAATAAAAGGCCTGACCTGTAAATGAGCAAGGCAATATTTAGCCCGCGATCAAAGCCATGTCCCGCCTGACGCCCGGAGCCGACGCCCGGAGCCGACGCCCGGAGCCGACGCCCGGAGCCGACGCCCGGAGCCGACGCCCGGAGCCGACGCCTGAAGCCATACGACTCCACCGCAGGACAAACGCACAAACAAACAAACATCTGAATCTTTTCAAACTCGCTCATCTGTGTTTCAGAGAGAAGTTTCACTGCAGCTTTAGTTTTTCTATAATTCTAATTCTTGGTTTAGTGCAGAAACTCTGAGATAATTCTTAAATTTTACATCAGTTCAGTGTGAGTCCATTTACACCAGTAAATTAAAAATAAAATCCTTACAGAAACTCATAATTAAAAGCTTAAAAGTCATGATGACGAGTTTAAAAGTTATAATTATGAGATTTAAGTCATAATTATGAGTAAGAAATATATAATTATGAGTTTGAAAGTCATAAATATGAGTTTTAAACTTATAATTATGACTTTCTGTGAGACTTTCGTTTTTATTTCCTGGCAGAAATGGGCCTCTGTAGTTGAGTCACAGTTCATGGAAAAAAGTTTTTTGTTTTTAAGTTTTTAAAAATCCAGAAAGTGTGTGTGAGCTGTAAAAGCGAGTCCCTCTGTTTAGAGTTTGATTTTCAACTAAACAAATGAAGATGAGAAACAAAAATGAGAAAAGAGAGAAATTGTTTAAAAAATTTAAATAAATCTGCAAAATCTGAACAAACTGGTGTGAAATAAATAAACGTGAAAGTACAAATAAAATCAACCCCCGTAAACCTGGACTGTGACCTGGTGTTCCACGTTAAGGTTCCGTTTGGACCCGACGCCTCAGACTCAGGTCGACTTGACTCAGAATCAGATCCGTTTCACTCGACGCTGCAAAACACGAGATCGACATGAGTTTAAACGACGGGAAATGTGGAAAACGGAGTCAACAAATCTGAAATCCTCCCAAACCAAACACAAACTAAAGAATCTAGTGTCCAGTTTTCAAAATAAAACCAAAAATAATAAAATGAAAAAACGACTTTCTTCATTATTTGTCTCCAAAACAAAACAACAACAAAAAAACACATAATGATTCTTTTTTCTTCAGTTTTCGATTTTGTGTTTAAATGAAAAATTTAAAAACGAATAAAGGACTAAACAAGGTCTAAACTCGGACTTAAACAGGACTGAACCGGTCTCAGTTCGGGTCTGATCCTAGTCTGGTCTTGGTCTGGTCTCAGTCTCGATCCCAGTCTTGTCCCAGTCTGGTCCCGGTCTCAAGTCCGGTCTGATCCTGGCCTGGTCCCGGTCTGGTCCCAGCCTCAGACCTGGTCTGGTCCTGGTCTCATTTCTGGTTTAGTCCTGGTCTGGTCCCGGTCTCAGTTCCAGTCTGATCCCAGTCTGGTTCTGGTCCTGGTCTCAATTCTGGTCTGGTCCCAGTCTCAGTTCCGGTCTGGTCTCAGTCTGGTCCTGGTCTCAGTCCTGGTTCAGTCCATTTTCTGTTTTTTCCATTTTTCATTTAAACACAAAATCGAGAACTGAAAAATCGAATCATTATCTGTTTTTTCATTTTGGTTTTGGAGAAAAATTATGAAGAACGTTGTTTTTTTCGTTTTCTTATTTCTGTTTTTATTTTTTAAACCGATCGATCGTCACTCGGACTCAAACTCGTCCAAACGTCACATTTCCACGTTTCTGTCTCGTTCCTCGTGCAGATCTCGTTTTCGCCCTCAGCTTTAAGCCTCTGATTTTAATGCGGGACATTTTAGGACGACGCGGTTTCCGAGCGACGGATCCTGACAGATCCTGACGGGGTCCTGATGGGTCCTGACAAGTCCTGATGGGTCCTGACGGGGTCCTGATGGGTCCTGACAAGTCCTGATGGGTCCTGACGGGGTCCTGATGGGTCCTGACAAGTCCTGACAAGGTCCTGACAGGGTCCTGAAGGGTCCTGACAAGTCCTGATGGGTCCTGACGGGTCCTGATGGGTCCTGACAAGTCCTGATGGGTCCTGACGGGTCCTGATGGGTCCTGACAAGTCCTGATGGGTCCTGACGGGTTCTGACAAGGTCCTGATGGGTCCTGACGCGTCCTGACCGGTCCTGACCGGTCCTGACCGGTCCTGACGGGTTCTGACACTGCCGCTGCCGCCGCTAGCTTTAGCATTAGCATATCCACGTTAGCATTAGCATAGCCATGTTCTGTTGGTGCTGTGACCTGTGACCCCTGGTTCAGTGCGGTACTTCCTGTTGCGGTACTTCCTGTTGTGCTGCGGTGAATTCTGTCGTAGAAACGTTAGAACTTGAACCTGATTTTACGGAGCTGTGATTTTGTTTTACGAGTTTATTTTGTGATTTTCTGTTTTTGTTTAGAGTTTTAGTTGAAAGTGTCGAGAACATATGGGCTGCGAGTTTCACCTGTAAAAAAACAGGACTAAACCAGGACTAAATCAGGTCTAAACCAGGACTAAACCAGATCTAAACCAGGTCTAAACCAGGACTACACCAGGACTAAACTGGGACTAAACTGATACTAAACCCTCCAATATCCCACCAGGACTAAACCAGGACTGAAGGACTTGACCAGTATTTAACCAGAACTAAATCTGGACTAAACCCAGACTGGAGCTGGACTAAACCAGACCTAAACTAGAACTAAATCTGGATTAGATTAAACAAGGACAAAACTCGGTTTTAACTGGGACTTAACCAAGATTCTAGGACAAAACGGGACTAAAGGAGGATTGGACTAAACCCTGAAGTAAACAAAGATGAAACCAGGACTAGACCAGGACTAGACCAGGACTAAACCAGGACTAAACCAGGGTCTAGTACAGGTGTAAAAACAGCCCAGAAATTCTAATTAAACGAACCAAACCTGTGGATCTGTCAGTGCTTCATGTTTTTACCGTGGGATCTTCTCGGACACGTTTTTACCGTGTTTCTCTCATGTTTCTACCGTGTTTCTCTCGCTCTCTTCTCATGTTTCCTTGTGTTTTTGGACATGTTTTGGGTCATGTTTTGGGCCTGTGGTGGAGTCTGTGTTCAGTTTGCTGTTTGAGGCTGTGACTGAAATGGAATCAACATTAAACTGTTTTACTGGAGCCTGTGTCTTTTTTTCGGTCTCATATTCTCACGAACATTTAACACATTTAAAACCTGAAACTGTGGGTCCTGTTTGTTTGTTTTTGTTTTTAAATCACGTCTGAAATCCTTTTGTGTGTTTCTGGGCTTCACTCACTCAAAGACGTTTTACCGCGTCCTTCACTCGCTCTGGCTGAACTCACTGAGGTGGTTAAAGTTCCTCGGTGGTTCTGGGGGTGGATGATCCATTCCCGAGGATCTTAAAGTTTGTATAGAGGATTTTTTTAAGGGAAGAGAAATACAGCGACAGTCCTTGTGCTCATTCAGAATCACTGTTGAAGTTTCCTGTCTAGAAGTAATTCAGCGACCGACGCGTCAGTTTTTAGACCCTTCGTCTGCTTCGTTCGTGCCATCGCTGGACGAGATCTCCAAGAATCACCTCAGTTTGGCTTTGCTCCTTTTCCTCTTCTCTTCTTCTTTCAGCGACCTCAAAAACCGACTTTCTTTTGCGGCGAACTGGTCGTGGATTCTCGTCCGCCGTCGCGACAAACTTTGTGCGAAATGTGAGGAAGCGACAGTTCGAAAAAGCCTCTAAGAACCGCTGCGTAAACCACGTAATCCCCGCACGCCGATGAGTCAGTTATACTAGGGAGTTTGATTGACAACCCAACAGCCAATAGAAAATGAGGGAGCCTCGTTTTCTATTGGCTGATGTTTATCTGGCCTCAACCAAGATTTTTGTTCTTTTTTTTTTTTGGTCATCGTAATTACAAAGCTGCTGCGTCTCTGTAATGGTATTTTAATCTTTCACTGACAGTTTGAAACAAAAAAAAATCCTCCATAAAACCTTTAAGTCTCTGGATGTTGTGGGTCTTGTCTGACTCGTCTGCGGCGTCGCGTGGAGGTCGAGGACAGAACCTCTGGACCTTCAGACTGGGGTGGAGGTTCCTCTGTAGAAGAACGGGGAGGAGGGTGTGTTCCAACTCCAGGAGAATCACACTCCTCAGACTCCCCGGTCTCTGTCAGGGACTGGAGAGGAGAATCCGGCCGATAGTCCAACCTCGGGTCCAGGAGGAGCGGTGTGGTTCTGGTCCCGGTGGTGGAACACTGGACCAGATCTTCACTCTCCATCAGGTCCTCCAGGTTCCTGCAGAAAGTCAGACCTGTTCCCGGTGCATGTTGGACACCGACAGGGCCGCACCTGTCACTGGTTCTGGGTGGGGTCAGGGGCCGGTGGGAGTGTATCATATTTAACTCTAATATCACAGTGTGAATTTCCTTTTATAACACAGTGATATTTTATTTCTACAGCGTCTTTCTAAATAAATTACGTTTTCAACACATGGAAACAAAATAAAATATGATGTAATCAAAGTGAAAACAATCAAATCAAATATTAAATCCAAACTGTTCGATCGTTTGACGTCCAACAAACACACGTCGAAGTTTAACTGAACAAACAGAAAATAAAACAGTTTGAAATGTGACGTGTTCCTCCACTTCTGCGTCAGGAGCTTAAATCGACGAGTTGAAAGTGTAAATCCTGCTGTAAATGTGGGTAGCTCAAATCGACGGGACGCTGGACACAGACACAGTCCCGATCAGAGACTCCGACCCCGACCGCAGACGGAATTAAATCAAATTTTTTGTAGGTAAATAATTTTCTGACAATATTCAATAAACAAAACAGTCGTGTTACTTAAAACCAGGTCAGACTAGAACCAGAAAACCAGAGTCCGAGTCTGAGTCTGGGTCCGGGTCTGAGTCTGAGTCTTGAGTCTTGAGCCTTGAGTCTGAGTCCAGGTCTGAGTCCAGGTCTGAGTCCAGGTCTGAGTCCAGGTCTGAGTCAGCGTCTCTTTGGCCCAGTTTGAGTTTTGGGCACAAAAGTTTTAATGAAGTCTAAATTATTTACAAAAAAAACAACAAAGAGATTCGTGGCTTTACACACACACACACACACACACACACACACACACACACACACACAAACACACACAAACAGACACAACACACACACACACACACACACACACACACACACACAAACACACAACAGACACACACACACACACACACACAACAACACACACACACACACACAAACACACACAAACAGACACACACACACACACACTAATTAAACAGACGACCTTCCTCTTTCTTTTTTTCTCAGACTAAACTTGAGTTCTGCTCGTTAACGGTAACGAGGAGGGATCATTATAGAGTGTGTAATGACAGACGAGTGTGTGTGTGTTTGTGTGTGTGTTGTGTGTTTGTGTGTGTGTGTGTGTGTGTGTGTGTGTGTGTGTGTGTGTGTGTGTGTGTGTGTGTGTGTGTGTGTGTGTGTGTGTGTGTGTGTGTGTGTGTGTGTGTGTGTGTGTGTGTGTGTGTGTGTGTGTGTGTGTGTGTGTGTGTGTGTGTGTGTGTGTGTGTGTGTGTGTGTGTGTGTGTGTGTGTGTGTGTGTGTGTGTGTGTGTGTGTGTGTGTGTGTGTGTGTGTGTGTGTGTGTGTGTGTGTGTGTGTGTGTGTGTGTGTGTGTGTGTGTGTGTGTGTGTGTGTGTGTGTGTGTGTGTGTGTGTGTGTGTGTGTGTGTGTGTGTGTGTGTGTGTGTGTGTGTGTGTGTGTGTGTGTGTGTGTGGTGTGTGTGTGTGTGTGTGTGTGTGTGTGTGTGTGTGTGTGTGTGTGTGTGTGTGTGTGTGTGTGTGTGTGTGTGTGTGTGTGTGTGTGTGTGTGTGTGTGTGTGTGTGTGTGTGTGTGTGTGTGTGTGTGTGTGTGTGTGTGTGTGTGTGTGTGTGTGTGTTGTGTGTGTGTGTGTGTGTGTGTGTGTGTGTGTGTGTGTGTGTGTGTGTGTGTGTGTGTGTGTGTGTGTGTGTGTGTGTGTGTGTGTGTGTGTGTGTGTGTGTGTGTGTGTGTGTGTGTGTGTGTGTGTGTGTGTGTGTGTGTGTGTGTGTGTGTGTGTGTG
>NW_026571515.1:728823-736323 GCF_026225935.1 Boleophthalmus pectinirostris | reverse complement strand
TACACACACACACACACACACAGACACACACACACACAGACACACACACATACAAGACACACACACACACACACACACACACACACACACACAGACACACACACACACACACACACACACACACAGACACACACACATACAAGACACACACACACACACACACACACACAGACACACACACAGACACACACAGACACACACACACACAGACACATACACACACACACACACAGACACACACACACAGACACACACACAGACACACACACATACACACACACACACACACACAAGACACACACACACACATACACACACACACACACACATACACATACACACACTGACACACACACACACACAGACACACACACACAAGACACAGACACACACAAGACACACACAGACACACACACACACACACACACAAGACACACACACACAGAGACACACACACACATACACACACACACACACACACACACACAGACACACACACACACACAGAGGTGTGGGAGGGCATCTGGTTCACCTTGAAGCGGTCGAAGTACAGGCTGTTCTTGTGTTTGACTCGTCCCATCACGTACAGGAAGTCGGGCGTCAGGACGAAGGGAACTCGCTCCCGACTCACGCCCAGAACCCGCTTCCAGTTCCCCAGGATGTGCCCGAAGTCGATGTGGAACAGGTTCCCTACGAACACACCGGGGCATCCGGGTTAAACCGCGACCCGACTGCAGGGCGTCCGGGTTAAACCGCGACCCGACTGCAGGGCGTCCGGGTTAAACCGCGACCCGACTGCAGGGCGTCCGGGTTAAACCGCGACCCGACTGCAGGGCGTCCGGGTTAAACCGCGACCCGAAACCTGTGACCCGACTGCAGGGCGTCCGGGTTCCGGGTTAAACCACGACCCGACTGCAGGGCGTCCGGGTTAAACCGCGACCCGACTGCAGGGCGTCCGGGTTAAACCTGTGACCCGACTGCAGGGCGTCCGGGTTAAACCGCGACCCGACTGCAGGGCGTCCGGGTTAAACCTGTGACTCGTCCGGCCCAAACTGAACTGTTCATCTCTAATCTGCTCGTTTCATTCTGACTTTCTTAAAGCTGCACTGTGTAACATTTCTGGAGGAGGGACCTGCTTGTCTCCATGGAAACGTCACTGCTTTGTCTCGAATGTTCCACAGTACAGAGCGAATCGCAGCACCGAGATACACGACAGCTCAGATCTGTGGAGAAGGAACTCCCCATACCCCCCCCCCCCGCCCCGCCAGGCCCCGCCCCCCAACCCGCCAGGCCACGCCCCAACCCCCCAGTTACGCAATGAATCTTTAAGCCGCCGCACACAACAGAATTTTTGCGTTTAAACAAGATGTAAATGTCCCGTACTCCACTCCTGTGGTTCCCTGGAGTCGTGTTTTGTTTCACTCACAAACGAGTTCAACACTCTGCTCCACGTCGTGATGTCATCATGTGGTGATACGGGAAGAGCCAAACTCCATCTGAGGAACACGTTCTTTACCTTTGTCTGTGATCATGATGTTGTCGTTGTGACGGTCTCCGATGCCCAGGACGTAGGTGGCGACGCAGTATCCAGCGCACGACTTCACGAAGGTGTCCACCGTCTGGAAGTGCTGAAGGACACGGACCAGACGAGAACATCACAGAACATCACAGACCAGAGGAGAACATCACAGAACATCACAGACCAGAGGAGAACATCACAGAGCAGAGGAGAACATCACAGAGCAGAGGAGAACATCACAGAACATCACAGACCAGACGAGAACATCACAGACCAGAGGAGAACATCACAGAAAATCACAGACCAGAGGAGAACATCACAGAACATCACAGACCAGAGGAGAACATCACAGAGCAGAGGAGAACATCACAGAACATCACAGACCAGACGAGAACATCACAGACCAGAGGAGAACATCACAGAACATCACAGACCAGAGGAGAACATCACAGAACATCACAGACCAGAGGAGAACATCACAGACCAGAGGAGAACATCACAGAGCAGAGGAGACGCTCACAGACCAGAGGAGAACATCACAGAGCAGAGGAGAACATCACAGAACATCACAGACCAGACGAGAACATCACAGACCAGAGGAGAACATCACAGAACATCACAGACCAGAGGAGAACATCACAGAGCAGAGGAGAACATCACAGAGCAGAGGAGAACATCACAGAGCAGAGGAGAACATCACAGAGCAGAGGAGAACATCACAGACAGCAGAGGAGAACATCACAGAACATCACAGAGCAGAGGAGAACATCACAGAGCAGAGGAGAACATCACAGAGCAGAGGAGAACATCACAGAGCAGAGGAGAACATCACAGAGCAGAGGAGAACATCACAGAGCAGAGGAGAACATCACAGAGCAGAGGAGACGGTGAGAGGAGCTCCTGTCGCTGCAGGTCAGGTGTAGTACTCACGATCTCCTGCAGGGGGCACTTGGACTTGAGCCACTCGAACAGCGCGTCGTTCTTAAACGCTCCGGCGCTTCCTCCGCGGCTCTTCTGAATCGCCGCGATGGTCACGGCGTTTCGCACCGTCTCGATCATCCCTGAACCCAAACGCACAGTCACCATAGCAACACAGCCTGTCCATCAAACCTGTCGCTAAGGCCAGGGGGCGGGGCCTCGGGGAAAGAAGGCACCTGATTGGTCTGATTTAAAGACAACAGGACCTGCTCGGTTTAGTCTAGTTCTGGTTTAGTCCTGGTTTAGTCCTGGTTTAGTCCTTGTTTAGTCCTTGTTTAGTCCTGGTTTAGTCCCGGTTTAGTCCTTGTTTAGTCCTTGTTTAGTCCTTGTTTAGTTCTGCTTTAGTCCTGGTTTAGTCCTTGTTTAGTCCAGGTTTAGTCCAGGTTTAGTCCTGGTTTAGTCCAGGTTTAGTCCAGGTTTAGTCCTGGTTTAGTCCTGGTTTAGTCCTGGTTTAGTCCTTGTTTAGTTCTGGTTTAGTCCTGGTTTAGTCCTTGTTTAGTCCAGGTTTAGTCCTGGTTTAGTCCTGGTTTAGTCCTGGTTCAGTTCTGGACAAACTGTTGAACTAAAAACTCCAGGATCATGTGGATCGGGCATTTTAAAGCTGCACTGTGTAACTTTTCTGCTTCGGCGTCTGTCACCTGCTCGTTTCTATGGAGACGTCACTGTTCTGTCTGGAATGTTCCGCGGTGTGACTTTAAACAGCTCGACTTTACATGTATTCAGTTAAAAACGCAGAGAAAAACCAACACGGTGACTGTGAGCGGCGTCGCCTCTCCACAGATCTGACCTGCACCTGCGTCTGGTTTGGTCTCCATGGAGACAGAAAGGTTTAATGCCGCACTGCGGAACATTCCAGACAAAGCGAAAACATCTCCCTCCACCAGGAAAGCGTCTGACGGAGCCTCCGGCAGAAACGTGACGCAGAGAAACTGAAGCGGAGCCGGAGCTCGTGGAGCCGGACGTGGAGCCGTGGTCACTTCCTGTTTGGAACATGGCGTCTGTGTTTTTTACCGATGTTGTGTCCGGTGGCGATGCAGCCGTACGGGATCAGGTTCAGGTCCAGAGACTTGTCCTGCCAGATCGAGTCCATCAGAACAAACGTCTGCGGAGACAGAGGACACCTTAGAGCTCGCAGGAGGAGACAGAGGACACCTTAGAGCTCGCAGGAAGAGACAGAGGACACCTTAGAGCTCGCAGGAAGAGACAGAGGACACCTTAGAGCTCGCAGGAAGAGACAGACACTTAGAGCTCGCAGGAGGAGACAGAGGACACCTTAGAGCTCGCAGGAGGAGACAGAGGACACCTTAGAGCTCGCAGGAGGAGACAGAGGACACTTAGAGCTCGCAGGAAGAGACAGAGGACACCTTAGAGCTCGCAGGAGGAGACAGAGGACACCTTAGAGCTCGCAGGAAGAGACAGAGGACACCTTAGAGCTCGCAGGAGGAGACAGAGGACACCTTAGAGCTCGCAGGAAGAGACAGAGGACACCTTAGAGCTCGCAGGAGGAGACAGAGGACACCTTAGAGCTCGCAGGAGCAGAGACTTAGAGCTCGCAGGAGACAGAGACACCTTAGAGCTCGCAGGAGGAGACAGAGGACACCTTAGAGCTCGCAGGAAGAGACAGAGGACACCTTAGAGCTCGCAGGAAGAGACAGAGGACACCTTAGAGCTCGCAGGAGGAGACAGAGGACACCTTAGAGCTCGCAGGAAGAGACAGAGGACACCTTAGAGCTCGCAGGAGGAGACAGAGGACACCTTAGAGCTCGCAGGAAGAGACAGAGGACACCTTAGAGCTCGCAGGAGGAGACAGAGGACACCTTAGAGCTCACAGGAAGAGACAGAGGACACCTTAGAGCTCGCAGGAAGAGACAGAGGACACCTTAGAGCTCGCAGGAGGAGACAGAGGACACCTTAGAGCTCACAGGAAGAGACAGAGGACACCTTAGAGCTCGCAGGAGGAGACAGAGGACACCTTAGAGCTCGCAGGAAGAGACAGAGGACACCTTAGAGCTCGCAGGAGGAGACAGAGGACACCTTAGAGCTCACAGGAAGAGACAGAGGACACCTTAGAGCTCGCAGGAGGAGACGGAGACATTTTAGAGCTCACAGGAAGAAACGGTGGATATTTTAGAGCTCACAGGAAGAGACAGTGACATTTTAGAGCTCACAGGAAGAGACGGTGACATTTTAGAGCTCACAGGAACAGACAGTGACATTTTAGAGCTCACAAGAAGAGAAGGCGACATTTTAGAGCTCACAGGAAGAGACAGACATTTTAGAGCTCAGTGTCACTCTCCCCTGCACTTTCTGTTGCATTTTGGTTATTTCAGTTTTTATTTTTATTTTTTTATTTTTTTCTCTTGTGTAGTTGGCTGGACTGTGGCTCACCTGGACGAGGGGAGGGGCTGTGGCTCACCTGGACGAGGGGAGGGGCTGTGGCTCACCTGGACGAGGGGAGGGGCTGTGGCTCACCTGGACGAGGGGAGGGGCCGCGGCTCACCTGGACGAGGGGAGGGGCTGTGGCTCACCTGGATGACGAGCATGTCCTGGCGCAGGTCGTCTCCGTGTTTGAAGATGATGCCCACGGGGTCAGAGGTCGTGGGCGACGGCATCGGCTCAAACTCCAACCACAGCGGCTTTTTTTTAGACGCCATCACCTTACACTTCTCCAGCTGAAAAAGACCCCGTTTAGACCTGGTTTAGTCCTGGTTCAGTCCTGGTTTAGACCTGGTTTAGTCCTGGTTTAGTCCTGGTTTTGTCCTGGTTTAGTCCTGGTTCAGTCCTGGTTCAGTCCTGGTTTAGATCTGGTTTAGTCCTGGTTTAGTCCTGGTTTACTCCTGGTTTAGACCTGGTTTAGTCCTGGTTTAGTCCTGGTTTACTCCTGGTTTAGTCCTGGTTTAGTCCTGGTTTAGTCCTGGTTTAGACCTGGTTTAGTCCTGGTTTAGTTCTGGTTTAGTCCTGGTTTAGTCCTGGTTTAGTCCTGGTTTAGTCCTGGTTCTTACGATCAGGTTTCCCACTTTGACTCGGGGGTCGTAGGGTAAAACAAACTCAGGAGGAAGGTCGCTGTTCTGGAGAAACTCACGGAGACGAAGAGGAGCTGAGGAGCACAAAAGAGTCAGATGCCCTCCCACGCTCAGAACAACACCAGAGGAAAAACGATTAACACAGACACACACACACATTTACAGTAATAAACCAAAGTAAACTTAAATAAACCAAAATAAACTTAAATAAAGGTTTGTGCTTTTGTGGACAGGTTGAGTTTCTCTTTTGTCGTGAGGTTTTTGTTTCGTACCTTGGGGGTCGACGTCTCTTTTCTGGAACAGCTGCTTTATGTCGATGGCCACAGTCTGCAGCGCCTCTACTGCCTGAACCTGGAATTACACCACAGAATCAGAACTGAACCAGAACTGAACCAGGACTAAACCAGGAGTGGGTCTAAACCGGGTCTGGACCAGGTCTGGACTGGGTATAAACCAGGTCTATACTGGGTCTGAACCGTGTCTGGACCGGGTCTGGACCGGTCTGGACCGGGTCTGGACCGTGTCAGGACTGTGTCTGGACCGGGTCTGGACCGGGTCTGGACCGGGTCTGGACCGTGTACCTGTTGGCGCAGACTCTGGAGCATGCCCCGCCCACAGCCGAGCAGATACGCCTCGAGGACGAGCGCCATCCTCTGCCTGAAGTACGGACACCCCAGGACCTCGCTGCGCACGTACCAGAACAGGAAGTGCCCGATTCGCTTGCTCTGCACACAAACACCCACACACACGACGAGGGATCATCAACACAGACACCTCCAGAGCTCCACCTGGTGATGTCATCAAGTGAACAAACACCTCCAGAGCTCCACCTGGTGATGTCATCAAGTGAACAAACACCTCCAGAGCTCCACCTGGTGATGTCATCAAGTGAACAAACACCTCCAGAGCTCCACCTGGTGATGTCATCAAGTGGTAGTTTCAGCTCCTTTTCTCTTTAGTTCATTCAAGTTCGGCAAAGACATTCCAGGACTGAACTGATCCAGGTGATTCTAGTGAAGGTGAAGTGTGGAGTTTAAAAACACAGTGGAGCACTGCCTGTATCGCCACATGATGACATCACAAGGTGGAACAGAGTGTTTTTTTCATGTTAAAGGTGCAGATTGAGAGTCTGTTGCCATGGAGATGCTCTTGTTTTGCCTATAATGTTCCGCAATATGGCATTAAACTAATATAAGACTTGTTTATTTTCGTCTAAAGTTGTTGTTTACTTCTTTATTCTCGTGTAAAGTTGTTGTTTATTTGTTTATTCTTGTGTAAAGTTGTTGTTTACTTGTTTATTCGTGTAAAGTTGTTGTTTACTTGTTTATTCGTGTGTAAAGTTGTTGTTTACTTGTTTATTCTGTGTAAAGTTGTTGTTTACTTGTTTATTCGTGTGTAAATTTGTTGTTTACTTGTTTATTCATGTGTAAATTTGTTGTTTACTTGTTTATTCGTGTGTACCTTTGTTGTTTACTTGTTTATTCATGTGTAAATTTGTTGTTTACTTGTTTATTCTGTGTAAAGTTGTTGTTTACTTGTTTATTCATGTGTAAATTTGTTGTTTACTTGTTTATGCATGTGTAAATTTGTTGTTTACTTGTTTATTCATGTGTAAATTTGTTGTTTACTTGTTTATTCATGTGTAAATTTGTTGTTTACTTGTTTATTCTGTGTAAAGTTGTTGTTTATTTGTTTATTCTTGTGTAAATTAGTTGTTTACTTGTTTATTCGTGTGTAAATTTGTTGTTTACTTGTGTGTAAAGTTGTTGTTTACTTGTTTATTTGTGTGTAAAGTTGTTGTTTACTTGTTTATTCATGTGTAAATTTGTGGTTTACTTGTTTATTCGTGTGTAAATGTGTTGTTTACTTGTTTATTTGTGTGTAAAGTTGTTGTTTACTTGTTTATTTGTGTGTAAAGTTGTTGTTTACTTGTTTATTCGTGTGTAAAGTTGTTGTTTACTTGTTTATTTGTGTGTAAAG
>NW_026571515.1:716323-718823 GCF_026225935.1 Boleophthalmus pectinirostris | reverse complement strand
CGGACCATCTGCAAGACCAGAGACCGGACTGAACTGGGTCTGAACCGGGTCTGAACCGGGTCTGAACCGGGTCTGAACCGGGACTGAACCGGGTCTGAACCAGGACTGAACCAGGACTTAACCAGGTCTGAACCGGGACTGAACCAGGACTGTGTTTGTGGACGGGGTCAGTGTCTGTGGGTGTGGTCAGGTGTGAGTGGGCGGTGTTAGGTGTTTGTGAGTGTGGTTAGGTGTTTGTGGGCGTGGTCAGGTGTGAGTGGGCGGTGTTAGGTGTGAGTGGGCGTGGTCAGGTGTGAGTCTGAGGTGTTAGGTGTGAGTGGGCGTGGTCAGGTGTGAGTCTGAGGTGTTAGGTGTGAGTGGGCGTGGTCAGGTGTGAGTGGGCGGTGTTAGGTGTGAGTGGGCGTGGTCAGGTGTGAGTCTGAGGTGTTAGGTGTGAGTGGGCGTGGTCAGGTGGCGCGTCTCACCTGTAACAGTCCGTCGGCCGTGTGCCCGTGCTCCACCTTGAGGCTGAAGCTGATCTTGTCCTTGTAGTGCAGCGTGACCATGAGCTTCCTCTTGGCGAGCTCCAGGAGGTCAGGGGGCAGCGGCGCGTCCGTCACCCAGGGCTCCGTGGCGTACGCCGCCGGGTCGCGGCTCGCCACCTCCTGTCGCCGCGGCGACGCCAGCTTCCTCCGCGTGAACGTCAGCTCGTCCAAACGGTCGCGAGTTTCCTTCTCCAGGTCGTGTCCGATCAGGTACGACAGGAGCTTCTGCTGCTCCTGCCGCTGCTCCGAGTCCAGCGCCACCGCCTGGACGCGACACGAATCACACACACGTTTAACCACGCACACACAGAGGCCCCGCCCACACAGAGGCCCCGCCCACACAGAGGCCCCGCCCACACAGAGGCCCGCCCACACAGAGGCCCCGCCCACACAGAGGCCCGCCCACACAGACCCCGCCCACACAGAGGCCCCCCACACAGAGGCCCCGCCCACACACCCGCCCACAGAGGCCCCGCCACACAGAGGCCCCACACAGACCCGCCCACAGAGGCCCCGCCCACACAGACGCCCCGACACACACACAGAGCCCCGCCCCGACCACACAGAGGCTCCGACCACACACAAAGGCCCCGACCACACAGAGGCCCCGACCACACACAAAGGCCCCGACCACAACACAACAGAGCCCGACCCCAAGACCCCACACAGAGCCCGACCACACAGAGGCCACACACAGAGGCCCGCCCACACAGAGGCCCCGACCACACAGAGGCCCCGACCACACAGAGGCCCCCCCACACAGAGCCCGACACAGAGGCCCCGACCACACACAGAGGCCCCGCCCACACACAGAGGCCCCGACCACACAGAGGCCCACACAGAGGCCCCGACCACACAGAGGCCCCCCACACACAGAGGCCCCGACCACACAGAGGCCCGCCCACACAGAGCCCCCGACCACACAGAGGCCCCGCCCACACAGAGGCCCCGCCCACACACAGACCCCGACCACACAGAGGCCCCGCCCACACAGAGGCCCCGCCACACAGAGGCCCCGCCACACAGAGGCCCGACCGACACACAGAGGCCCGCCCACAACAGACCCCGACCACACACAGAGGCCCCGCCCACACACAGAGGCCCCGCCCACACACCCCGCCCACACAGAGGCCCCGCCCACACAGAGGCCCCGCCACACAGGCCCGCCCACACAGAGGCCCCGCCCACACACAGAGGCCCCGCCCACACAGCGCCACCGCCTGGACACACATCACACATCTTGTAAATGTAAAGTTCAGAATCACAGATATTTTCTTAATTTGAGTCTTTTTAACTTGACTTCACTTTATTCACTTTTTCCTGAGTCTGTTCACATGTTCATAGTGCTGTACATCTGGTTTGTTCGTGTTACACGTGCGCGTTTGTTACACGTGCACACTTGTTACACGTGCGCGTTTGTTACACGTGCACACTTGTTACACGTGCGCGTTTGTTACACATGCGCGTCTGTTACACGTGTGCGTCTGTTACACGTGCGCGTCTGTTACACGTGCACACTTGTTACACGTGTGCGTCTGTTACACGTGCGCGCTTGTTACACGTGCGCGTTTGTTACACGTGCGCGTTTGTTACACGTGCACACTTGTTACACGTGCGCGTTTGTTACACGTGCGCGTTTGTTACACGTGTGCGTCTGTTACACGTGCGCGTTTGTTACACGTGCACACTTGTTACACGTGTGCGTCTGTTACACGTGCGCGCTTGTTACACGTGCACACTTGTTACACGTGCGCGTTTGTTACACGTGCGCGTTTGTTACACGTGCGCGTGTTACACGTGCGCGTTTGTTACACGTGCACACTTGTTACACGTGCGCGTTTGTTACACGTGCGCGTTTGTTACACGTGCGCGTTTGTTACACGTGCGCGTTTGTTACACGTGCACACTTGTTACACGTGTGCGTTTGTTACACGTGTGCGTTCGTTAAATGTTTGTGAGTGAAACGTGAATGAAAC
>NW_026571515.1:706323-713823 GCF_026225935.1 Boleophthalmus pectinirostris | reverse complement strand
TCTCTTTTTTCACAGTCGCAGGATTTTACACAAACGACTTGAAGCACAAACGACAAACAAAGTGATTTCACTTTTTAATGAAGTGAGTTTAAATAAAAACTGAGTCTGAGTCACTGTGAATCACATTTACACTTGATTCACTTGATCTTTGACTTTCTCTACAGTTTCGTCTTTGTTCTTCTCTGGACTCGACCTGAGTTTGATCTGGACTCAGGTCTGAGCTCAAAGACTCGACTGTTTTACTCAGACGTGTGTTTCCAGTGAGTCTGGCTTTAAGAGGATCAGTAGATTTATTCTATTCAGTTTATTTGTTGAAGTTTACGATTCTCCTCCTTTGTTCAAACACAAATGAATAAAAGCACTTTAATCTTCTCCTTTTCCTCTCCTTCTGTTGTTCTTCTGTTGTTCTTCTGTTGTTCTTCTGTTGTTCTTTTGCTGTTCTTCTGTTGTTCTTCTGTTGTTCTTTTGTTCTGTTGTTCTTCTGTTTGTTCTTCTGTTCTTCTTTGTTGTTCTTCTGTGTTCTTCTGTTGTTCTTCTGTTGTTCTTTTGTTCTGTTGTGTTCTTCTGTTTGTTCTTTGTGTTCTTTTGTTGTCTTTCTGTTGTTCTTTCTGTTGTTCTTCTGTTGTTCTTCTGTTGTTCTGTTTGTTCTCTGTTCTGTTCTTTTGTTGTTCTTCTGTTGTTCTTCTGTTGTTCTTCTGTTGTTTTCTTTGTTGTTCTTCTGTTGTTCTTTCTGTTGTTCTTTGTTGTTCTTCTGTTGTTCTTTTGTTGTTCTTCTGTTGTTCTTTTGTTGTTCTTCTGTTGTTCTTCTGTTGTTCTTTTGTTGTTCTTCTGTTGTTCTTTTGTTGTTCTTCTGTTGTTCTTCTTCTGTTGTTCTTCTGTTGTTCTTCTGTTGTTCTTCTGTTGTTCTTCTGTTGTTGTTCTTCTGTTGTTCTTTTGTTGTTCTTCTGTTGTTCTTCTGTTGTTCTTTGTTGTTCTTCTGTTGTTCTTTTTGTTGTTCTTTTGTTGTTCTTCTGTTGTTCTTTTGTTGTTCTTTCTGTTGTTCTTCTGTTGTTCTTTGTTGTTCTTTTGTTGTTTTCTGTTGTTCTGTTCTTCTGTTGTTCTTTTGTTGTTCTTCTGTTGTTCTTCTGTTGTTCTTCTGTTGTTCTTTCTTGTTTTCTTTTGTTGTTCTTCTTGTTGTTCTTTTGTTGTTCTTCTGTTGTTCTTTGTTGTTCTTTTGTTGTTCTTCTGTTGTTCTTCTGTTGTTCTTTTGTTGTTCTTTTGTTGTTCTTCTGTTGTTCTGTTGTTGTTCTTCTGTTGTTCTTTTGTTGTTCTTCTGTTGTTCTTCTGTTGTTGTTCTTCTGTTGTTCTTTTGTTGTTCTTCTGTTGTTCTTTTGTTGTTCTTTTGTTGTTCTTTGTTGTTCTTCTGTTGTTCTTTTGTTGTTCTTCTGTTCTTCTGTTTGTTCTTCTGTTGTTCTTTGTTGTTCTTTTGTTGTTCTTCTGTTGTTCTTTTGTTGTTCTTTTGTTGTTCTTCTGTTGTTCTTTTGTTGTTCTTCTGTTGTTCTTCTGTTGTTCTTTTGTTGTTCTTGTTGTTCTTCTGTTGTTCTTTTGTTGTTCTTTTGTTGTTCTTCTGTTGTTCTTTTGTTCTTTGTTGTTCTTTTGTTGTTCTTCTGTTGTTCTTCTGTTGTTCTTCTGTTGTTCTTTTGTTGTTCTTCTGTTGTTCTTTTGTTGTTCTTGGTTTATTGGGTTTAACTTCTTCTCTTGGGTTTAAGGACGTGGATTGAAAACTTCACTCTTAAATCTTAAATCTTAAACCTGCTGCAAAACTTTTTAAAGCCGAAGCCTCAACAGGAGCAGAACATCGACTGTTTCTTCAGTCGACTAAAGTTAAATCATATTAAAGACTTAAAACACTCGCAGGACTTGAAATATGTTTTTTTTGTGAACTCAAATTCACACGTTTTATAAAAAAAAAGGTAGAATTCGTTGACTCCAGAAATGATTATCTCCTAAACTGTTGCTGGAGCCGTGAACTTGGAAAATCTGTGCAGCAGGTTTGGTTCAGTCTGAGTCTGAGTCGGCAGGTGCACGAGTCTGGATTTTACAAAAAGATTCCTTCTGTTGTCCTACCTGTGCGTCTCCATGGTGACGGTCGGCTCCTGTCGGCTCCTGTCGGCTCCTGTCGGCTCCTGTGGGCTCCTGTCGGCTCCTGTGGGCTCCTGTCGGCTCCTGTCGGCTCCTGTGGGCTCCTGTCGGCTCCTGTCGGCTCCTGTCGGCTCCTGTGGGCTCCTGTGGGCTCCTGTCGGCTCCTGTCGGCTCCTGTGGCTCCTGTCGGGCTCCTGTCGGCTCCTGTGGGCTCCTGTCGGCTCCTGTGGGCTCCTGTGGGCTCCTGTGGGCTCCTGTGGGCTCCTGTCGGCTCCTGTCGGCTCCTGTGGGCTCCTGTCGGGCTCCTGTCGGCTCCTGTCGGCTCCTGTCGGCTCCTGTCGGCTCCGTGAGCAGGAGCGACTGCACCTGCCTCAGCTGAGTTCCTGCCGCACCTGCACTTCCTCATTCTTTGGGCGTTTCTCCAAAACCGGTTTAACTCTGACACACACAACACCTGACACACACAGCACCTGACACACACAGCACCTGACACACACAGCACTGACACACACACACCACATGACACACACAGCACCTGACACACACAGCACCTGACACACACAACTGACACACACACACCTGACACACACAACACCTGACACACACAGCACACTGACACACACAGCACACACTGACACACACACACACACACAGCACCTGACACACACACACACCTGACACACACACCTGACACACACAACCTGACACACACATGACACACACAACACTGACACACACAGACACACACAGACACACACATGACACACACAGCACACACAGACTGACACACACACCTGACACACACACATGACACCTGACACACACAACTGCACCTGACACACACACACACACTGACACCTGACACAGACACACACACACACGCACCTGACACACACAGACACACACACTGACACACACACACCTGACACACACAGCACTGACACACACAGCACCTGACACACACAGCACCTGACACACACACACACTGACACACACAGCACCTGACACACACAACACACTGACACACACACACCTGACACACACACTGACACACACACCTGACACACACAGCACCTGACACACACAACACTGACACACACACACACACTGACACACACACAACACTGACACACACACACACACACCACACACACTGACACACACACACTGACACACACACACCTGACACACACCTGACACACACACACCTGACACACACACCTGACACACACAACACCTGACACACACACACACACTGACACACACAACACCTGACACACACAACACACACACAGCACCTGACACACACAGCACCTGACACACACAACACCTGACACACACAACACCTGACACACACACACACACACAGCACCTGACACACAACACTGACACACACAGCACCTGACACACACAGCACCTGACACACACAACACCTGACACACACAGCACCTGACACACACAGCACCTGACACACACAACACCTGACACACACAACACCTGACACACACAGCACCTGACACACACAACACCTGACACACACACACACACACACCTGATGACACACACAACACATGACACACACAGCACCTGACACACACAGCACCTGACACACACACACACACTGACACACACAACACCTGACACACACAGACACTGACACACACACACACACAGCACTGACACACACAGCACTGACACACACAGCACACATGACAACACACAGACACACACACATGACACACACACACACAACACACAACACAACACCTGACACACAGGATAAACCAGGACTAAACCAGGTCTAAAGGTAACCAGGTAAACCAGGACTAAACCAGGACTAAACAGGACTAAACCAGGTCTAAACCAGGTCTAAACCAGAACTAAACCAGACTAAACCAGGACTACACAGGACTAAACCAGACTAAACCAGGTCTAAACCAAGTCTAAACCACGACTAAACCAGGACTAAACAGGACTAAACAGGTCTAAACCAGGTCTAACCAGGACTAAACCAGTAAACCAGGACTAATTCAAGGTCTAAACCTAAACCAGGACTAAACAGGACTAAACCAGGTTAAACCAGGTCTAAACCAGGACTAAACCAGACTAAACCAGAACTAAACCAGACTAAACCAGGACTAAACCAGAACTAAACCAGGTCTAAACCAGAACTAAACCAGATTAAACAGGTCTAAACCAGGTCTAAACCACGACTAAACCAGGACTAAACCAGGACTAACCAGACCAGGTCTAAACCAGGTCTAAACCAGGTCTAAAACAGGACAAACCAGGTCAAAACCAGGACTAAACCAGGTTCTAAACCAGGACTAAACAGGTCAGGACTAAACCAGGTCTAAACTAAACCAGGTCTAAACTAAACCAAACAGGTCTAAATCAGGACTAAACCCAGGTCTAACCAGGACTAAACCAGAACTAAACAGGACTAAACCAGGTAAACCAGGTCTAAACCAGGAACTAAACAGGTCTAAACAGGTTAAACAGGACTAAACCAGGTCTAAACCAGGAAACCAGGTCTAAACCAGGACTAAACCAGAAACCAGACTAAACCAGGTCTAAACCCAGGTCTAAACCAGGTAAACCAGTAAACCAGGTCTAAACCAGGACTAAACTAAACCAGGACTAAACCAGGACTAAACCAGGACTAAACAGGTAAAGGACTAACCAGGTCTAAACCAGGTAAACTAAACCAGGACTAAAGGTCTAAACCAGGACTAAACCAGGACTAAACCAGGTCTAAACCAGGTCTAAACCAGGACTAAACCAGGACTAAACCAGGACTAAACCAGGTCTAAACAGGACTAAACCAGGTCTAAACCAGGACTAAACCAGGACTAAACCAGGACCAGGTAAACCAGGACTAAACCAGGTCTAAACCAGGACTAAACCAGGTCTAAACCAGGTAAACCAGGTCTAAACCAGGTCTAAACCAGGACTAAACCAGGTCTAAACCAGGTCAAACCAGGACTAAACAGGTCTAAACCAGGTCTAAACCAGGACTAAACCAGGTCTAAACAGGTAAACCAGGAAACAGGACTAAACAGGTCAAACCAGGACTAAACCAGGTAAACCAGGAAACCAGGTAAACCAGGACTAAACCAGGTCTAAACCAGGTCTAAACCAGACTAAACCAGGTCTAAACCAGTAACCAGGTCTAACTAAACCAGGTCTAAACTAAACCAGGTCTAAACAGGATAAACTAAACAGGACTAAACCAGGTCTAAACCAGGTAAACTCTAAACCAGGTCTAAACCAGGACTAAACCAGGACTAAACCAGGTCTAAACCAGGACTAAACAGGACTAAACGGTCAAACCAGGACTAAACCAGGACTAAACCAGGTCTAAACCAGGTCTAAACCAGGTAAACCAGGACTAAACCAGGACTAAACCAGGACTAAACCAGGACTAAACCAGGTCTAAACCAGGTCTAAACCAGGTAAACTAAACCAGGACTAAACCAGGACTAAACCAGGTAAACCAGGACTAAACCAGGTCTAAACCAGGACTAAACCAGGACTAAACCAGGACTAAACCAGGTCTAAACCAGGTCTAAACCAGGACTAAACCAGGACTAAACCAGGTCTAAACCAGGTCTAAACCAGGACTAAACCAGGTCTAAACCAGGACTAATGTTGGATGAGAGAGAAAGAGAGAACCGCGATCCCGTGTAGCAGGTATTTGGTCTGTGCCATTAGAGCCGCAGAGTTTTACGTGCGCTGCTCTGACTCAATAAGAGAAACACACAGTAAATATAATTTCACCTCCAAACACTCGTTCTTTAACAACGAACCTGGTTGGACAGTTGCATAGTGACAAGGACGGGCAAGTCATTCTGCGCCTGTCATCCCAAACTCCAAAACCTGAGCTGCGTAAAGAGGATTCCCAGCCGTCATTTAGAATGCGTTTATTTTATCTTATCTTATCTTATTGATTGTTGAAGATGCACCACTGTAGGTCCTGGTTCAGGGACAGATGTGTAAGAATTGGAAACTTTTATGAATGGAGGTGACGGGGCATTTGGCTCAAGGCGCAATGATACGGCCAAGCAGAGAAACTACGAAAGACTGGATTATGAGACAATTTGGACATTTTTGTGAATGGACAGGAGCAGGAGACATTCATTACCTGTCGCACGAGAACCTGTGAAGCTCAGCGTGGTGTGAGAGTGAAGCGCAGTCAGAGGCACTAAAAGGATCAATGATTTAGGAATTTGGATATTTTCATGAATAAGAGCTAAAAGATGAGAATTCTACCTGGTCATGGAGGACAGAGCGGCTCACACACGGACCCGGACACGCGTGGGTCCCTCATAAACTCATAAAAGTTTATAAAGACTCATTCTCCTCGTGCGCACTTAAAGATGCAGACTTTTACGCACTCGTTAACCTGGCACCTCCACGCGCTCTCACCTGCAGGAGGTCATGCGGCCCCTCAGGTCATGCGGCCCCTCAGGTCATGCGGCCCCTCAGGTCATACGGCCCCTCAGGTCATACGGGCCCTCAGGTCATGGGCCCCTCAGGTCATGGGCCCCTCTCGTGCCAACAGAGCAGCGTGTGTAAAGCGTGTGTAACAATTTAGCAGATAGTTTTTGGTTTTTTTTACAAAATCACAGCTCTGGTTCTGTATTTCTCAATGGGAAAGACGATCAAACTTTAGTCACTTGTATCAGGTCCACAGTGAAACACACTTGTATTTACCTTCTGTACAGACTGACCACAGCAAACGCCAGGATTTGAAAAGTACATTTTAAAGCACTTTTATTAACAGTATTTCTAGAACTGGGCCATTTCACACAACACAGATCTGCCCCAGGTGCATGTTGTAATGATGGTAAACGCCCAAATACAACCACAGATTCATGTTCTCTGTGGATTTTGACGGGGATACGAGCCTACGCTTGTGTAGAGCCTCAAAAAATAGGATGGATCCTATTTTCTGAAATCTATGCGCGCAGGACGAGCTGCTCCATATGCGTGCCGCCCTCTTTCACTTTCCATGTATTCTAAAAGTAACGTCCAAAAGTTTCAGTTTTTACGCTCGCGTAAGGCAAAATACACACATGCAGTGGAGCCAGGTCTATAATCTCTGAAAAGTTCAAACACAAACTGTCTCCAACGCGACACGCACAGAACAGTCACAGTCAGCCGCTACATCCTGTCGCAGAAAAACATATATTCCACTGAATAAACGTATATTCCACTGAATAAACGTATATTCCACTGAATAAACGTATATTCCACTGAATAAACGTATATTCCACTGAATAAACGTATATTCCACTGAATAAACGTATATTCCACTGAATCGTGTCCTTTTAGTCCGACAAAAGTTGAACCACATCAGCAGCACAAGAAGCTGCT
>NW_026571515.1:686323-698823 GCF_026225935.1 Boleophthalmus pectinirostris | reverse complement strand
GTCAATCAACGCCATCAGTCCCTCCGAACACCACCATCACTCACACACACCGCTTTCATATGAGGCAATGTGTGTGAAGTGTCTTGCCGAAGGACACAATGATTGAACTGATTGTGTTTAAGTGTCTTTGACTCTCAACTGTTCTGGACCCGGAGCAGGTTTTGTGTTGATGGAGGAAACCGGAGGAAACTCATCCAGACACGAAGAGAAACACAAACTCCACACAGAAAGACCCGGGTCACCCGGGGATCCAACCCACAACCTTCTTGCTGTGAGGCATGAGTGCGAAACAAAAACAGAGTAAATAGAGACATGTCATAATACCGGACGGATGTCGTAATACCAGCAGGTCTAAACCAGGACTAAACAAGGTCTAACCCAGGTTTAAACCAGGTCTAATCATCTAGTTTGTCCCAGTCTTCTCTCTTCCACCACTCGCCTCCTCCCCGTCCTCCTCCTTCTCCTCTTCCTCCTTCGTCTCCTCTTCCTCTCCTCTCGCGCTCTCGTCTTCGTCTTCTTCTTCTTCGTCGTGGAGTTTGTATTTGTCCTTCAGTCGTGTGAGAAGTTGGTTTCTCCTCTGCTCCTCTGCTAACGTCTTCGTGGAGCTCTCCAGCTCGGCGTGGGCTTTCTGCAGCTCTTCACACATCTGCTGGATTTGCTCTTGCAGACGTGTTTTCTCCTGTTTGATCTTTTCATGTTCATCACAGAGAATCTGCATCTCCTCCAACAGTTCTGTGATCCTCTGTCGTTGTCTGTCTGTCTCTCTAAGCTCCTCCGATAACCTGTTCTCCACACTTTTCAGATCTTCAGACATGCGCTTCTTATAAGATTTAAAAAAAAATTCCCGAGGGCCTGAGGAACCGACTCCTGTCCTCAACGTTTCGAGCTCCTCCTTCAAATTCACCTTCTCTTGGTTGAGCTCGGTGACAGTTTTGAGGAGCTCTGAATGGGAGTCTTTCAGCTGAGCATGTTGTTGACGTTCCTCCTTCAGATCTCGTAGGTGTGGGCAGACTTCACCTTCTGCTTCATCACACCTCATCTGAAGTTTCTCCAGTGACTCCTGCTGCAAGCAGATCCTCTTGGTCTGTTCTTCCAAGTGGAAGTGGATGAGGCGCAAAAAGATTCGGTTCACCTCCTGTAGCTTCTGGTTCTTAACCGAGGACTTTTCGATCCTTTCGCACAGATCTTTGTTCTGATTTTCTAAGTTTTGGATCGTCTCGTTTTGTTGCTGGTTCTGATGGTTTAAGTTTTGGATCCTCTCATTTAGTTGCTGGTTCAGATGGTTTATGTTTCGGATCATCCTGTTTCGTTGCTGGGTCTGATGGTTTAAGTTTTGGATCCTCTCATTTAGTTCCTGGTTCTGATGGTTTATGTTTCGGATCATCCTGTTTCGTTGCTGGTTCTGATGGTTTAAGTTTTGGATCGTCTCGTTTCGTTGCTGGTTCTGATTTTGTAAGATTCGGTTCCTCTCGTTTTGTTGCTGGTTCTGATTTTGTAAGTTTCGGATCCTCTCGTTTTGTTGCTGGTTCTGATGGTTTAAGTTATGGATCCTCTCGTGCAGGTCGAGGTTACAATCTGTTAAGCTGCAGATCCTCTCGTTTTGTTGCTGGTTCCGATTGTTTAAGTTTTGGATCGTCTCGTTTTGTTGCTGGTTCTGATTTTGTAAGATTCGGTTCCTCTCGTTTTGTTGCTGGTTCTGATTTTGTAAGTTTCGGATCATCTCGTTTTGTTGCTGGTTCTGATTTTGTAAGATTCCGTTCCTCTCGTTTTGTTGCTGGTTCTGATTTTCTAAGTTTCGGATCATCTCGTTTTGTTGCTGGTTCTGATTGTTTAAGTTTTGGATCGTCTCGTTTTGTTGCTGGTTCTGATTTTCTAAGTCTCGGTTCCTCTCGTTTTGTTGCTGGTTCTGATTTTCTAAGTCTCGGTTCCTCTCGTTTTGTTGCTGGTTCTGATTTTGTAAGTTTCGGATCATCTCGTTTTGTTGCTGGTTCTGATTTTGTAAGTTTCGGATCGTCTCGTTTTGTTGCTGGTTCTGATTTTCTAAGTTTCGGTTCCTCTCGTTTTGTTGCTGGTTCTGATTTTGTAAGTTTCGGTTCCTCTCGTTTTGTTGCTGGTTCTGATGGTTTAAGTTATGGATCATCACATTTCGTTGCTGGTTCTGATGGTTTAAGTTATGGATCCTCTCGTGCAGGTCGAGGTTACAATCTGTTAAGCTGCAGATCCTCTCGTTTTGTTGCTGGTTCTGATTGTTTAAGTTTTGGATCGTCTCGTTTTGTTGCTGGTTCTGATTTTCTAAGTCTCGGTTCCTCTCGTTTTGTTGCTGGTTCTGATTTTCTAAGTCTCGGTTCCTCTCGTTTTGTTGCTGGTTCAGATTTTGTAAGTTTCGGTTCCTCTCGTTTTGTTGCTGGTTCTGATTTTGTAAGTTTCGGATCATCTCGTTTTGTTGCTGGTTCTGATTTTGTAAGTTTCGGTTCCTCTTGTTTTGTTGCTGGTTCTGATTTTCTAAGTTTCGGTTCCTCTCGTTTTGTTGCTGGTTCTGATTTTCTAAGTTCTGGATCCTCTCGTGCAGTTCCTGGTTCTCAGCCTCTAAGATTTGGCGCTTGACCTTAGGTCGGGATTTTCTAAAAAAAACCCAGGGCATTTTTTCTGTTTAAATATGCAGTAGGGAGAAAAGCTCTAGTGTAAACGTGCAGTAGTAGCTCTAGTAGCAGTACACGCAGTACACGCAGTAGTTGTAGTACACGCAGTAGTCGTAGTACACGCAGTCGTCGTAGTACACACAGTAGTTGTAGTACATGCAGTAGTTGTAGTACACACAGTACACGCAGTAGTCGTAGTACACGCAGTAGAAGTGGCAGTATTCTGTGTCTGTAGTGTTTGTTTCGTGTTATACTTATAATCTTCTTCAAAGCAGTAAGTTGCTTTGTGCTTTGTGCTTGTCCTTTACTGATGATGTCATAAAGCAGAGCGCTGCTTTGAAGTAGCAGTAGTAAAAGTATTAGTAAAAGTATTCTGTCACTTTAGTGTTTATTTCACTGTGTCACTCAAAGTTTACTTTAAAGCAGCATCGTGCTTCTCTGATGATGTCATCAAGCAGAGTTCTATCACCATGGAGATCCAGGGCGGCATTAGAACATCACGTTGCTACGGCGACAGCTTCTCAGGCTCCAAAACTATTTTAGATTCTAGAATGTGATGATGGTGTAACGCGGGTGACAAAACCGCCTTAGCAACAAACTCTCTTGCCTCGCTCCTGCTCTCTGTTTGCGTCCCTTTGCGTGCGTCCGATCATGTGACCGCGGCCGCCCAATTAGGAGCTTATATTAGCGCAAAACCCGGAAGCGCGGCAGACGCGAGAGAGATAAACAAACGCGAGCTACAGGTTTGTTTTTAAGCCTCAATTTGCTTCAATCCGCGATGACAAGTTACTAAACTCACCGTTTTAAATGTTTAAATGTCGTCTTGTAGGAGCCAAAAACCATCGCCCTTTGAGCGCCCAAGCGAGCCGTATAGTGACGATCTGACGGGATTGTTAAGCCCCGCCCAGTCTCTGTTTGTTTGTATGGTTAGCTTAGCCTAGCCGCCTCCGGCCTTGTTTATGCCAAATTTCTAATCATTTCTGTTGCACTATTGTGGTCCAATTTGACATGTAATCACCATCAAATGATGACTTTTATTGTCTTTTAGTGTCCACTTGGTTACTGTGCACTTTGTAGTGTTTTTTAGCTTTACATTGTGCCTTAAATGATTGAACTGCCTTTAGCACTTTAAATCCAAAGCTGCTGTGCTATTTGAATGTTATTTTCATGCACTTTAATTCAAAAAAGGATTTTTAATTAATCATTTTAATTATTTTGATTAATTAATTTAACAGTCTAGTATATTGTACAATATTTGAATATTAATTAGTATTTATATATTTTATAATACCACTAGTGTTGTGGAGTAACAGATTACATGTACCAGAGTAATCAGAGTACAAATGATGAGTAACTGTATTCAGTTACAGTTACTGTTTTAATGAGTGGTAATTGGATTACAGTTACTTTGTTGAAATAAGTGGATTACAAGGCGGTATTCTCCTGTTTTCACATTTTGTGCTACATCCCATTTATTTATTTTATTTATTTTTTTGGTAATTCCACTCATTGCCGGAAACTCAAACAGAACGCGACAGTAAGAGCGACGTAAACGTCATGTTCACGTTGGCGACGTCAGTCACACAGTGGACGAGGTGGAAGAGCCAGAAGAACAGAGCAGCACAGGGGAAAACACATCTGTGTCTTGGAAATTCTTCTCCCAACGTGAAATACAAATATATAAAAAAAAAACTAATATAAAATCACCTACAATTTAAATGTCAAACCAGAGCGACTGACGCACACACACACACACACACACACACATACACACACACAACACACACACACACACACACACACACACACACACACACACACACACATACACACACACACACACACACGCACACACATACACACACACACACACACACACACATACATACACACACACAACACACACGCGCACACACACACACATACATACACACACACAACACACACAAACACACACACACAAACACACACTAAAGTTTACTTTAAAGCAGCGTCGTGCTTCTCTGATGATGTCATCAAGCAGAGTTCTATCACCATGGAGATCCAGGGCGGCATTAGAACATCACGTTGCTACGGCGACAGCTTCTCAGGCTCCAAAACTATTTTAGATTCTAGAATGTGATGATGGTGTAACGCGGGTGACAAAACCGCCTTAGCAACAAACTCTCTTGCCTCGCTCCTGCTCTCTGTTTGCGTCCCTTTGCGTGGAACGGGCACACTCCTACCCGGACCTGAAGGCAGCCCTCCTTACCAAGTTTGACGTCTCCCAGAGACGTATCGGCAGCAGTTCCGGTCCATGGCAAACCCACCTGGAGAGAACCCAACAGAGACTTACCACCGTTTAAAGGGGCTCTACCGACGATGGATCCGGCCAGAGCAGCACACTAAGGAGCAAGTCGGGGAGCAGATTATCTTGGAGCAGCTGCTACGGGTCCTCCCGGCAGACATTCGCACCTGGGTGAAGGAGCACGAGCCAACAGAGGGATTAGCTGCGGCCAAGCTAGCGCTGCAGTACCTCAATGCGCGGAGGGGAGGCCCAGCTGCCTACCCAGGGGGCCCTGGTCGGCAGCCTTCTCAACCCAGACCGGCAACCAGAGTCAACTCCCACCTGCCTGGAGATCCCAGCCCTGCACCCAGCCAACGTGGTCCCGGTAAGGAGCTTGTTTGTTTCTACTGTCAGCAGTCAGGTCATAAAGCTTCCCTGTGCCCGATCAAAAAAGCTAAACTTTGTGGGGCATGTTATACCCCACGTGCTGAGGATGTCAGTGCTGGAGAGAGGCGGCAGTGTTACAAGGAGGTTACTATTAACGGTGAACCCGTGACAGCTCTGGTTGACTCTGGTAGCTTGTTAACCCTGGTCCGAAGGGACGTCGTGCCGACAAGCATCGTAGATTACAGCAGGCAGGAAACCATTTTTGTGTGTACATGGTGACTGCCAGTCCTACCCTACTGCTGATCTGACGGTGACTGTGGATGAACGGTGGGGGTGGTGGAGAAGTTACCAGTAGCTGCCATCCTGGGGTGGGATCTACCTGTGCTGATCGATGTGTTGCAGGAAGGGGGAGCTAAAGTCAGTGACTGTGGCAGGGGGTTTTCGGGTCCTGTGATCACCTGTGCGCAGGCAAGGACAGGGGTGACATCCCTCACAGGGCAGGAGCAGGGGTCCAGTCTCGAACCTTTTTCTACCCTGGACAGTGAGTTGTTTGAAGGGGGCACAAAGGGGCCTAGGAAGTCACGCCGCCAGCGGCGCTTTGAAAAGGGACTAAAGTCGAGGGAGCCAGACTTTAAGGCAGGATTGATGTGGGAGGTGCCAGAGGACATTGGGGCCTTACAAAGGCAGGATGAGACTTTGAAGCCAGCATTTGCCCGATATGGCAAAAGGAAGCAGGGAGTGCTATGTTATTGACAATGATATCTTGTATGCAGTGGCTGACGGTGCCAGGCGCCTCGTGGTTCCCATGTCGTGTCGACCACTGGTCATGCACCTGGCACACACCGTGCCTTGGGCTGGTCATCTGGGTCGACAAAAGACTTATTTGCGCATAGCTTCTCGCTTCTATTGGCCCTCCATGTATGCGGATGTACAAAATTTCTGTAAAACCTGTCCCACCTGTCAGAAAACGTCCTATGTCCGCCAATCTGACCGTGCCCTTCTCCAACCTCTGCCCATGATCTCCACCCCATTTCGCCGTATAGCCATGGATATTGTTGGCCCATTAGTGCGGAGTAGTGGCGGACACCAGTACATCCTGGTGCTGTGCGATTATGCCACCCGGTTTCCCGAGGCGTTCCCCCTGCGCACCGTCACTGCCCTGGCGGTGCTGTGTTGTCGTGTGCAGTTGTTTTCCAGGGTTGGTGTTCATCTGGCGCTCTTTGGCCAGATGCAGACGCGCCAGTCGGGAGATGACGGGGCAACACAGGCGCTCCGTCACATCATTCCCCCTCTCCCCAAGGTTGGCGATGTGCGGCAACTTGGACAGATAGTCCGCCACCACATTGGCCTTGCCAGCTCGATGGCGGATCTGGAAATGGAACGGCTGGAGAGAGAGATACCAGCGGGTGAGACGGCTGTTATGATCTTTCATAGAGTTCATCCAGGTCAGAGAACGATGATCAGTCTCTAAGACAAACTCCCTCCCCAGCAGGTAATACCTCAGACTCTCCAGCGCCCACTTGATGGCCAGGCCCTCCTTCTCTACAGTGGAGTACCTGGTCTCACGTGGCAACAGCTTGCGACTCAGGTATAGCACGGGACGTTCTTCTCCAGGTTCACCTTGGGCCAAGACTGCCCCCAGTCCCACTGCGGAGGCATCAGTCTGGACCAAAAACTGCTGGCTGAAGTCGGGACTTCTCAGCATTGGGGAGGAACACAAGCAGTTCTTAAGGGTCTGGAAGGCTGTCTCGCAGGCCTCGGTCCAGGAGACAGGAATCTCTGGTACCAGCCAGCCAAGCCCTAGAAGGACCTCACCTCCTTCTTTGTGCGAGGGCGTGGGCAGCTGCGGATGGCCTCGACCTTGTCCACCTGAGGCCGGACCTCACCTCCTCCCAGACGATAGCCCAGGTACGTCGCCTCCTGCTTGGCCCACTGACACTTGGCAGGGTTTAGTGTCAGACCTGCCTGTTGGATCTGGCCAAGGACTCGCTCCAGGTGATGCAGGTGCTGTTACCAGGTGTCACTGAAGATGACCACATCGTCCAGGTAAGCAGCACTGCAGTCGCCACACCCCTGCAGGACACGGTCCATTAGTCTCTGGAAGGTGGCAGGTGCTCCATGGAGGCCAAAGGGCATCACGGTGAACTGGAAGAGGCCGGCAGGTGTCCGGAAGGCCGTGTATGGGCGACTGGACACCTCCAGAGGCACCTGCCAGTAGCCCTTGCAGAGGTCAAGGGTGGTGATGAACCTGGCCTGACCAATCTTCTCCAGCAGGTCGTCAATCCGGGGCATCGGGTAGGCATCGAACTCGGACATCGCGTTGAGCTTCCGGAAGTCGATGCAGATGCGGAGTGAGCCGTCCTTCTTCACCACGATGACCACCGGACTGCACCATTCCGATTGTGATGGCTCGATCACCCCCAGGCGCTGCATCTCCTCCACCTCCTTCAGGAGCTGTGCCACCAGATGTTGTGGAACCCGGTAGGACCTCTGGCGGACCGGGCCCTTGTCCTTTAAACGGATGACGTGCTCGACCAGGACCGTCTTCCCCGGGTTGGCAGCAAACAGCTTGGAGACTCTCTGGAAGACCTGGATCAGCTGGCTGGCTGTGTGATGGACTTCTCGAGGTCTGGACTCTGGACTTTACATTTTTTGTTTTTAGAATCAAAATAAATATTTTTTCTTCTTCTTTGACGTTTTATTATTGGCCTGTGGAAATTAAACTGGAAATAAACTCATTCTTCTTTGGCTCGTTTGTTTGATTTTAATTGGGACTCAAACCAAAGCACAAAGTGTCTCAGGTCAGGTTTAACTCAAGTCCACTCAGGTCCACTCAGGTCCACTCAGGTCCACTCAAGTCCACTCTTTAAACTCAAGTCCACTCAGGTCCACTCTTTAAACTCAGGTCCACTCTTTAAACTCAAGTCCACTCAGGTCCACTCTTTAAACACAAGTCCACTCAGGTCCACTCAGGTCACTCTTTAAACTGAAGTCCACTCAGGTCCACTCTTTAAACTCAGGTCACTCTTTAAACTCAGGTCACTCTTTAAACTCAAGTCCGCTCAGGTCCACTCTTTAAACTCAAGTCCACTCAGGTCCACTCTTTAAACTCAGGTCCACTCTTTAAACTCAGGTCACTCTTTAAACTCAGGTCCACTCAGGTCACTCTTTAAACTCAAATCCACTCAGGTCCACTCTTTAAACTCAGGTCCACTCTTTAAACTCAGGTCCACTCAAGTTTACTCAGGTCCACTCAGATCCACTCAGGTCCACTCTTTAAACTCAGGTCACTCTTTAAACTCAGTCCACTCTTTAAACTCAAATCCACTCAGGTCCACTCTTTAAACTCAGGTCACTCTTTAAACTCAAGTCCACTCAGGTCCACTCTTTAAACTCAGGTCACTCTTTAAACTCAGGTCCTCTCAGATCCACTCAGGTCACTCTTTAAACTCAAATCCACTCAGGTCCACTCTTTAAACTCAGGTCACTCTTTAAACTCAAGTCCACTCAGGTTACTCTTTAAACTCAAGTCCACTCAGGTCCACTCTTTAAACTCAGGTCACTCTTTAAACTCAAGTCCACTCAGGTCCACTCAAGTCCACTCAGGTCCACTCAAGTCCACTCTTTAAACTCAGGTCCACTCAAGTTTACTCAGGTCCACTCAGATCCACTCAGGTCCACTCTTTAAACTCAGGTCACTCTTTAAACTCAGTCCACTCTTTAAACTCAAATCCACTCAGGTCCACTCTTTAAACTCAGGTCACTCTTTAAACTCAAGTCCACTCAGGTCCACTCTTTAAACTCAGGTCACTCTTTAAACTCAGGTCCTCTCAGATCCACTCAGGTCACTCTTTAAACTCAAATCCACTCAGGTCCACTCTTTAAACTCAGGTCACTCTTTAAACTCAGGTCACTCTTTAAACTCAAGTCCACTCAGGTCCACTCTTTAAACTCAGGTCACTCTTTAAACTCAGGTCACTCCTTAAACTCAGGTCCACTCAGATCCACTCAGGTCACTCTTTAAACTCAAATCCACTCAGGTCACTCTTTAAACTCAGGTCACTCTTTAAAATCTGTGTGCAGTGATTTTATTTTTGCAGTGCTCAGACTCTGATCTGAGGAAGCCTCTGCGACAGCTGAGGCACCGGGCATCTGGACCAAACCCAGACCAGACCCGGGACCAAACCCAGACCAGACCCGGGACCAAACCCAGACCAGACCCGGGACCAAACCCAGACCAGACCCGGGACCAAACCCAGACCAGACCCGGGACCAAACACTGTCACATGTCACATGTTTAGATCACCAGATTAATTTTATATTTTTGAAAATGGTATTAACCCAAAACAACAGATTCCAAAGTTCTGGTTTAGACCCGGTTTAGACCTGGTTTAGTTCTGGTTTAGACCTGGTGTAGTCCTGGTTTAGACCTGGTTTAGTCCTGGTTTAGTCCTGGTTTAGACCTGGTTTAGACCTGGTTTAGTCCTGGTTTAGACCTGGTTTAGTCCTTTTTTAGTCCTGGTTTAGACCTGGTTTAGTTCTGGTTTAGACCTGGTTTAGTTCTGGTTTAGACCTGGTGTAGTCCTGGTTTAGACCTGGTTTAGTCCTGGTTTAGTCCTGGTTTAGACCTGGTTTAGACCTGGTTTAGTCCTGGTTTAGACCTGGTTTAGTCCTTTTTTAGTCCTGGTTTAGACCTGGTTTAGTCCTGGTTTAGACCTGGTTTAGTCCTGGTTTAGTCCTTTTTTAGTCCTGGTTTAGACCTGGTTTAGTCCTGGTTTAGTCCTTTTTTAGTCCTGGTTTAGACCTGGTTTTAGTCCTGGTTTAGTCCTTTTTTAGTCCTGGTTTAGTCCTGGTTTAGACCTGGTTTAGTCCTGGTTTAGTCCTGGTTTAGTCCTGGTTTAGACCTGGTTTAGACCTGGTTTAGTCCTGGTTTAGTCCTTTTTTAGTCCTGGTTTAGACCTGGTTTAGTCCTGGTTTAGTCCTTTTTTAGTCCTGGTTTAGACCTGGTTTAGTCCTGGTTTAGTCCTTTTTTAGTCCTGGTTTAGTCCTGGTTTAGACCTGGTTTAGACCTGGTTTAGTCCTTTTTTAGTCCTGGTTTAGACCTGGTTTAGTCCTGGTTTAGACCTGGTTTAGTCCTGGTTTAGACCTGGTTTAGACCTGGTTTAGTCCTGGTTTAGTCCTGGTTTAGACCTGGTTTAGACCTGGTTCCTGGTTTAGACCTGGTTTAGACCTGGTTTAGACCTGGTTTAGACCTGGTTTAGTCCTGGTTTAGTCCTGGTTTAGACCTGGTTTAGTCCTGGTTTAGACCTGGTTTAGACCTGGTTCCTGGTTTAGACCTGGTTTAGTCCTGGTTTAGACCTGGTTTAGACCTGGTTTAGACCTGGTTTAGTCCTGGTTTAGAGACCTGGTTTAGACCTGGTTTAGTCAGACCTGGTTTAGACCTGGTTTCAGACCTGGTTCAGACCTGGTTAGACCTGGTTTTAGTCCTGGTTTTAGACCTGGTTTAGAACCTGGTTTAGACTCCTGGTTTAGTCCTGGTTTAGACCTGGTTTAGACCTGGTTTAGTCCTGGTTTAGACCTGGTTTAGACCTGGTTTAGTCCTGGTTTAGTCCTGGTTTAGACCTGGTTTAGACCTGGTTCAGACCTGGTTTAGACCTGGTTCAGACCTGGTTCAGACCTGGTTCAGACCTGGTTTAGTCCTGGTTTAGACCTGGTTTAGACCTGGTTTAGACCTGGTTTAGACCTGGTTTAGGGTTCAGACCTGGTTTAGACCTGGTTCAGACCTGGTTTCAGACCTGGTTTAGACCTGGTTTTCCTGGTTTAGACCTGGTTTAGACCTGGTTCAGTCCTGGTTTAGACCTGGTTTAGACCTGGTTTAGACCTGGTTTAGACCTGGTTTCCTGGTTTAGACCTGGTTTAGACCTGGTTTAGACCTGGTTCCTGGTTTCCTGGTTTAGACCTGTTTAGACCTGGTTTAGACCTGGTTCCTGGTTTAGACCTGGTTTCAGACCTGGTTCAGACCTGGTTCAGTCCTGGTTAGACCTGGTTTAGACCTGGTTCAGACCTGGTTTAGAGACCTGGTTTAGACCTGGTTCCTTTTTTAGACCTGGTTTTAGTCCTGGTTTAGTCCTGGTTTAGACCTGGTTTAGACCTGGTTTAGACCTGGTTTCCTGGTTTAGACCTGGTTCAGACCTGGTTCAGACCTGGTTTAGTGGTTTAGACCTGGTTTAGACCTGGTTTAGACCTCCTGGTTTAGACCTGGTTTAGACCTGGTTTTAGTCCCTGGTTTAGACCTGGTTCAGTCCTGGTTTAGACCTGGTTTAGACCTGGTTTCCTGGTTTAGACCTGGTTTAGACCTGGTTTAGACCTGGTTTAGACCTGGTTTACCTGGTTTAGACCTGGTTTAGACCTGTTTAGTCCTGGTTTAGACCTGGTTCAGACCTGGTTCAGACCTGGTTTAGACCTGGTTTAGACCTGGTTTAGACCTGGTTTTAGACCTGGTTTAGACCTGGTTTTAGACCTGGTTTAGACCTGGTTCCCTGGTCAGACCTGGTTCAGACCTGGTTTAGACCTGGTTTAGACCTGGTTTAGACCTGGTTTAGACCTGACCTGGTTTAGACCTGGTTTAGAACCTGGTTTAGACCTGGTTTAGACCTGGTTTAGACCTGGTTTAGACCTGGTTTAGAGACCTGGTTTAGACCTGGTTTAGACCTGGTTTAGTCCTGGTTTAGACCTGGTTTAGACCTCCTGGTTTAGTCCTGGTTTAGACCTGGTTTAGACTGGTTTAGTCCACCTGGTTTAGACCTGGTGGTTTAGACCTGGTTTAGTCCTGGTTTAGACCTGGTTTAGACCTGGTTTTAGACCTGGTTCAGACCTGGTTTAGACCTGGTTTAGAGACCTGGTTTAGTCCTGGTTTAGACTGGTTTAGACCTGGTTTAGTCCTGGTTTAGACCTGGTTCAGACCTGGTTTCAGACCCTGGTTTCAGACCTGGTTTAGACCTGGTTCCTGGTTTAGACCTGGTTTAGACCTGGTTCAGTCCTGGTTTAGCCTGGTTTTGACCTGGTTCAGACCTGGTTTGGTTTAACCTGGTTTAGTCTGGTTAGTCCTGGTTCTGGTTTAGACCTGGTTTAGACTGGTTCTGGTTTAGACCTGGTTTAGAACCTGGTTTAGTCCTGGTTTAGTCCTTTAGACCTGGTTTAGACCCTGG
>NW_026571515.1:663988-682509 GCF_026225935.1 Boleophthalmus pectinirostris | reverse complement strand
GGCATTAGAACATCACGTTGCTACGGCGACAGCTTCTCAGGCTCCAAAACTATTTTAGATTCTAGAATGTGATGATGGTGTAACGCGGGTGACAAAACCGCCTTAGCAACAAACTCTCTTGCCTCGCTCCTGCTCTCTGTTTGCGTCCCTTTGCGTGCGTCCGATCATGTGACCGCGGCCGCCCAATTAGGAGCTTATATTAGCGCAAAACCCGGAAGCGCGGCAGACGCGAGAGAGATAAACAAACGCGAGCTACAGGTTTGTTTTTAAGCCTCAATTTGCTTCAATCCGCGATGACAAGTTACTAAACTCACCGTTTTAAATGTTTTAAATGTCGTCTTGTAGGAGCCAAAAACCATCGCCCTTTGAGCGCCCAAGCGAGCCGTATAGTGACGATCTGACGGGATTGTTAAGCCCCGCCCAGTCTCTGTTTGTTTGTATGGTTAGCTTAGCCTAGCCGCCTCCGGCCTTGTTTATGCCAAATTTCTAATCATTTCTGTTGCACTATTGTGGTCCAATTTGACATGTAATCACCATCAAATGATGACTTTTATTGTCTTTTAGTGTCCACTTGGTTACTGTGCACTTTGTAGTGTTTTTTAGCTTTACATTGTGCCTTAAATGATTGAACTGCCTTTAGCACTTTAAATCCAAAGCTGCTGTGCTATTTGAATGTTATTTTCATGCACTTTAATTCAAAAAGGATTTTTAATTAATCATTTTAATTATTTTGATTAATTAATTTAACAGTCTAGTATATTGTACAATATTTGAATATTAATTAGTATTTATATATTTTATAATACCACTAGTGTTGTGGAGTAACAGATTACATGTACCAGAGTAATCAGAGTACAAATGATGAGTAACTGTATTCAGTTACAGTTACTGTTTTAATGAGTGGTAATTGGATTACAGTTACTTTGTTGAAATAAGTGGATTACAAGGCGGTATTCTCCTGTTTTCACATTTTGTGCTACATCCCATTTATTTATTTTATTTATTTTTTTGGTAATTCCACTCATTGCCGGAAACTCAAACAGAACGCGACAGTAAGAGCGACGTAAACGTCATGTTCACGTTGGCGACGTCAGTCACACAGTGGACGAGGTGGAAGAGCCAGAAGAACAGAGCAGCAGTGCACAGGGGAAAACACATCTGTGTTCTTGGAAATTCTTCTCCCAACGTGAAATACAAATATATAAAAAAAAAAACTAATATAAAATCACCTACAATTTAAATGTCAAACCAGAGCGACTGACGCACACACACACACACACACACACACACATACACACACACAACACACACACAGACACACACACAACACACGCGCACACACACACACATATACACACACACACACATACATACACACACAGACACACAACACACGCACACACATACACAACACACACACACACACACACACACACATACATACACACACACACACACACACAAACACACACACACAAACACACACTAAAGTTTACTTTAAAGCAGCGTCGTGCTTCTCTGATGATGTCATCAAGCAGAGTTCTATCACCATGGAGATCCAGGGCGGCATTAGAACATCACGTTGCTACGGCGACAGCTTCTCAGGCTCCAAAACTATTTTAGATTCTAGAATGTGATGATGGTGTAACGCGGGTGACAAAACCGCCTTAGCAACAAACTCTCTTGCCTCGCTCCTGCTCTCTGTTTGCGTCCCTTTGCGTGGAACGGGCACACTCCTACCCGGACCTGAAGGCAGCCCTCCTTACCAAGTTTGACGTCTCCCCAGAGACGTATCGGCAGCAGTTCCGGTCCATGGCAAACCCACCTGGAGAGAACCCAACAGAGACTTACCACCGTTTAAAGGGGCTCTACCGACGATGGATCCGGCCAGAGCAGCACACTAAGGAGCAAGTCGGGGAGCAGATTATCTTGGAGCAGCTGCTACGGGTCCTCCCGGCAGACATTCGCACCTGGGTGAAGGAGCACGAGCCAACAGAGGGATTAGCTGCGGCCAAGCTAGCGCTGCAGTACCTCAATGCGCGGAGGGGAGGCCCAGCTGCCTACCCAGGGGGCCCTGGTCGGCAGCCTTCTCAACCCAGACCGGCAACCAGAGTCAACTCCCACCTGCCTGGAGATCCCAGCCCTGCACCCAGCCAACGTGGTCCCGGTAAGGAGCTTGTTTGTTTCTACTGTCAGCAGTCAGGTCATAAAGCTTCCCTGTGCCCGATCAAAAAAGCTAAACTTTGTGGGGCATGTTATACCCCACGTGCTGAGGATGTCAGTGCTGGAGAGAGGCGGCAGTGTTACAAGGAGGTTACTATTAACGGTGAACCCGTGACAGCTCTGGTTGACTCTGGTAGCTTGTTAACCCTGGTCCGAAGGGACGTCGTGCCGACAAGCATCGTAGATTACAGCAGGCAGGAAACCATTTTGTGTGTACATGGTGACTGCCAGTCCTACCCTACTGCTGATCTGACGGTGACTGTGGATGAACGGTGGGGGTGGTGGAGAAGTTACCAGTAGCTGCCATCCTGGGGGTGGGATCTACCTGTGCTGATCGATGTGTTGCAGGAAGGGGGAGCTAAAGTCAGTGACTGTGGCAGGGGGTTTTCGGGTCCTGTGATCACCTGTGCGCAGGCAAGGACAGGGTGTAACATCCCTCACAGGGCAGGAGCAGGGGTCCAGTCTCGAACCTTTTTCTACCCTGGACAGTGAGTTGTTTGAAGGGGGCACAAAGGGGCCTAGGAAGTCACGCCGCCAGCGGCGCTTTGAAAAGGGACTAAAGTCGAGGGAGCCAGACTTTAAGGCAGGATTGATGTGGGAGGTGCCAGAGGACATTGGGGCCTTACAAAGGCAGGATGAGACTTTGAAGCCAGCATTTGCCAGAGTAGTTGAGAGGCCCGATATATGGCAAAAGGAAGCAGGGAGTGCTATGTTATTGACAATGATATCTTGTATGCAGTGGCTGACGGTGCCAGGCGCCTCGTGGTTCCCATGTCGTGTCGACCACTGGTCATGCACCTGGCACACACCGTGCCTTGGGCTGGTCATCTGGGTCGACAAAAGACTTATTTGCGCATAGCTTCTCGCTTCTATTGGCCCTCCATGTATGCGGATGTACAAAATTTCTGTAAAACCTGTCCCACCTGTCAGAAAACGTCCTATGTCCGCCAATCTGACCGTGCCCTTCTCCAACCTCTGCCCATGATCTCCACCCCATTTCGCCGTATAGCCATGGATATTGTTGGCCCATTAGTGCGGAGTAGTGGCGGACACCAGTACATCCTGGTGCTGTGCGATTATGCCACCCGGTTTCCCGAGGCGTTCCCCCTGCGCACCGTCACTGCCCTGGCGGTGCTGTGTTGTCGTGTGCAGTTGTTTTCCAGGGTTGGTGTTCATCTGGCGCTCTTTGGCCAGATGCAGACGCGCCAGTCGGGAGATGACGGGGCAACACAGGCGCTCCGTCACATCATTCCCCTCCTCCCCAAGGTTGGCGATGTGCGGCAACTTGGACAGATAGTCCGCCACCACATTGGCCTTGCCAGCTCGATGGCGGATCTGGAAATGGAACGGCTGGAGAGAGAGATACCAGCGGGTGAGACGGCTGTTATGATCTTTCATAGAGTTCATCCAGGTCAGAGAACGATGATCAGTCTCTAAGACAAACTCCCTCCCCAGCAGGTAATACCTCAGACTCTCCAGCGCCCACTTGATGGCCAGGCCCTCCTTCTCTACAGTGGAGTACCTGGTCTCACGTGGCAACAGCTTGCGACTCAGGTATAGCACGGGACGTTCTTCTCCAGGTTCACCTTGGGCCAAGACTGCCCCCAGTCCCACTGCGGAGGCATCAGTCTGGACCAAAAACTGCTGGCTGAAGTCGGGACTTCTCAGCATTGGGGAGGAACACAAGCAGTTCTTAAGGGTCTGGAAGGCTGTCTCGCAGGCCTCGGTCCAGGAGACAGGAATCTCTGGTACCAGCCAGCCAAGCCCTAGAAGGACCTCACCTCCTTCTTTGTGCGAGGGCGTGGGCAGCTGCGGATGGCCTCGACCTTGTCCACCTGAGGCCGGACCTCACCTCCTCCCAGACGATAGCCCAGGTACGTCGCCTCCTGCTTGGCCCACTGACACTTGGCAGGGTTTAGTGTCAGACCTGCCTGTTGGATCTGGCCAAGGACTCGCTCCAGGTGATGCAGGTGCTGTTACCAGGTGTCACTGAAGATGACCACATCGTCCAGGTAAGCAGCACTGCAGTCGCCACACCCCTGCAGGACACGGTCCATTAGTCTCTGGAAGGTGGCAGGTGCTCCATGGAGGCCAAAGGGCATCACGGTGAACTGGAAGAGGCCGGCAGGTGTCCGGAAGGCCGTGTATGGGCGACTGGACACCTCCAGAGGCACCTGCCAGTAGCCCTTGCAGAGGTCAAGGGTGGTGATGAACCTGGCCTGACCAATCTTCTCCAGCAGGTCGTCAATCCGGGGCATCGGGTAGGCATCGAACTCGGACATCGCGTTGAGCTTCCGGAAGTCGATGCAGATGCGGAGTGAGCCGTCCTTCTTCACCACGATGACCACCGGACTGCACCATTCCGATTGTGATGGCTCGATCACCCCCAGGCGCTGCATCTCCTCCACCTCCTTCAGGAGCTGTGCCACCAGATGTTGTGGAACCCGGTAGGACCTCTGGCGGACCGGGCCCTTGTCCTTTAAACGGATGACGTGCTCGACCAGGACCGTCTTCCCCGGGTTGGCAGCAAACAGCTTGGAGACTCTCTGGAAGACCTGGATCAGCTGGCTGGCTGTGATGGACTTCTCGAGGTCTGGACTCTGGACTTTACATTTTTTGTTTTTAGAATCAAAATAAATATTTTTTCTTCTTCTTTGACGTTTTATTATTGGCCTGTGGAAATTAAACTGGAAATAAACTCATTCTTCTTTGGCTCGTTTGTTTGATTTTAATTGGGACTCAAACCAAAGCACAAAGTGTCTCAGGTCAGGTTTAACTCAAGTCCACTCAGGTCCACTCAGGTCCACTCAGGTCCACTCAAGTCCACTCTTTAAACTCAAGTCCACTCAGGTCCACTCTTTAAACTCAGGTCCACTCTTTAAACTCAAGTCCACTCAGGTCCACTCTTTAAACACAAGTCCACTCAGGTCCACTCAGGTCACTCTTTAAACTGAAGTCCACTCAGGTCCACTCTTTAAACTCAGGTCACTCTTTAAACTCAGGTCACTCTTTAAAACTCAGGTCCACTCTTTAAACTCAAGTCCACTCAGGTCCACTCTTTAAACTCAGGTCCACTCTTTAAACTCAGGTCACTCTTTAAACTCAGGTCCACTCAGGTCACTCTTTAAACTCAAATCCACTCAGGTCCACTCTTTAAACTCAGGTCCACTCTTTAAACTCAGGTCCACTCAAGTTTACTCAGGTCCACTCAGATCCACTCAGGTCCACTCTTTAAACTCAGGTCACTCTTTAAACTCAGTCCACTCTTTAAACTCAAATCCACTCAGGTCCACTCTTTAAACTCAGGTCACTCTTTAAACTCAAGTCCACTCAGGTCCACTCTTTAAACTCAGGTCACTCTTTAAACTCAGGTCCTCTCAGATCCACTCAGGTCACTCTTTAAACTCAAATCCACTCAGGTCCACTCTTTAAACTCAGGTCACTCTTTAAACTCAAGTCCACTCAGGTTACTCTTTAAACTCAAGTCCACTCAGGTCCACTCTTTAAACTCAGGTCACTCTTTAAACTCAAGTCCACTCAGGTCCACTCAAGTCCACTCAGGTCCACTCAAGTCCACTCTTTAAACTCAGGTCCACTCAAGTTTACTCAGGTCCACTCAGATCCACTCAGGTCCACTCTTTAAACTCAGGTCACTCTTTAAACTCAGTCCACTCTTTAAACTCAAATCCACTCAGGTCCACTCTTTAAACTCAGGTCACTCTTTAAACTCAAGTCCACTCAGGTCCACTCTTTAAACTCAGGTCACTCTTTAAACTCAGGTCCTCTCAGATCCACTCAGGTCACTCTTTAAACTCAAATCCACTCAGGTCCACTCTTTAAACTCAGGTCACTCTTTAAACTCAGGTCACTCTTTAAACTCAAGTCCACTCAGGTCCACTCTTTAAACTCAGGTCACTCTTTAAACTCAGGTCACTCCTTAAACTCAGGTCCACTCAGATCCACTCAGGTCACTCTTTAAACTCAAATCCACTCAGGTCACTCTTTAAACTCAGGTCACTCTTTAAAATCTGTGTGCAGTGATTTTATTTTTGCAGTGCTCAGACTCTGATCTGAGGAAGCCTCTGCGACAGCTGAGGCACCGGGCATCTGGACCAAACCCAGACCAGACCCGGACCAAACCTGGACCAAACCCAGACCAGACCCGGGACCAAACCCAGACCAGACCCGGGACCAAACCCAGACCAGACCCGGGACCAAACCCAGACCAGACCCGGGACCGACCAAAAAGACCAGACTGTCACATGTCACGTTTAGATCACCAGATTAATTTTATATTTTTGAAAATGGTATTAACCCAAAACAACAGATTCCAAAGTTCTGGTTTAGACCCGGTTTAGACCTGGTTTAGTTCTGGTTTAGACCTGGTGTAGTCCTGGTTTAGACCTGGTTTAGTCCTGGTTTAGTCCTGGTTTAGACCTGGTTTAGACCTGGTTTAGTCCTGGTTTAGACCTGGTTTAGTCCTTTAGTTTTAGACCTGGTTTAGTCTGGTTTAGACCTGGTTTAGACCTGGTTTAGTCCTGGTTTTAGACCTGGTTTAGACCTGGTTTAGTCCTGGTTTAGTCCTGTTTAGTCCTTTTTTAGTCCTGGTTTAGACCTGGTTTAGCCTGGTTTAGACCTGGTTTAGTCCTGGTTTAGTCCTTTTTTAGTCCTGGTTTAGACCTGTTTAGTCCTTAGTCCTTTTTAGTCCTGGTTTAGTCCTGGTTTAGTCCTTTTTAGTCCTGGTTTTGGTTTAGACCTGGTTTAGTCCTGGTTTAGTCCTGGTTTACCTGGTTTTTTAGTTTAGTCCTGGTTTAGTCCTTTTTTAGTCTGGTTTAGACCTGTTTAGTCCTGGTTTAGTCCTGGTTTAGACCTGTTTAGTCCTGGTTTAGTCCTTTTTTAGTCCTGGTTTAGTCCTGGTTTAGACTGGTTTAGACCTGGTTTAGTCCTGGTTTAGACCTGGTTTAGTCCTGGTTAGACCTGGTTTAGTCCTGGTTTTAGTCCTGGTTTAGACCTGGTTTAGTCCTGGTTTAGTCCTGTTTAGTCCTGTTTAGTCCTGGTTTAGTCCTGGTTTAGACCTGGTTTAGACCTGGTTTAGTCCTGGTTTAGTCCTTTTTAGTCCTGGTTTAGACCTGGTTTAGTCCTGGTTTAGTCCTGGTTTAGTAGTCCTGGTTTAGACTGGTTTAGTCCTGGTTTAGTCCTGGTTTAGACCTGGTTTAGACCTGGTTTAGACCTGGTTTAGACCTGGTTTAGACCTGGTTCAGACCTGGTTAGACCTGGTTTAGAGACCTGGTTTAGTCCTGGTTTAGACCTGGTTTAGTCCTGGTTTAGACCTGGTTTAGACCTGGTTTAGACCTGGTTTCCTGGTTTAGACCTGTTTAGACCTGGTTTAGACCTGGTTCAGACCTTTTAGACTGGTTTAGTCCTGGTTTAGTCCTGGTTTAGTCCTGGTTTAGACCTGGTTTAGAACCTGGTTCAGACCTGGTTTAGACCTGGTTTAGACCTGGTTTAGCCTGGTTTAGACCTGGTTCAGACCTGGTTTAGACCTCCTGGTTTGGTTTACCTTTAGTTGGTTTAGACCTGGTTACCTGGTTTAGACCTGGTTTAGACCTGGTTAGACCTGGTTTTAGTGGTTTAGACCTGGTCCTGGTTTAGTCCTGGTTTAGACCTGGTTTAGTCCTGGTTTAGACCTGGTTTAGACCTGGTTAGACCTGGTTTAGTCCTGGTTTAGTCCTGGTTTTAGACCTGTTAGTCCTGGTTTAGTCCTGGTTTAGACCTGGTTTAGACCTGGTTTAGACCTGGTTCCTGGTTTAGACCTGGTTTAGACCTGGTTCAGACCTGGTTTTAGTCCTGGTTTAGACCTGGTTTAGTTTTAGACCTGGTTTAGACCTGGTTAGACCTGGTTTAGACCTGGTTTAGACCTGGTTTAGACCTGGTTAGACCTGGTTTAGACCTGGTTTAGACCTGGTTTAGACTGGTTTAGACCTGGTTTAGACCTGGTTTAGACCTGGTTCAGACCTGGTTTAGACCTGGTTTAGACCTGGTTTAGTCAGTCCTGGTTTAGACCTGGTTTAGACCTGGTTCAGACCTGGTTTAGTCCTGGTTTAGACCTGGTTTAGTCCTGGTTTAGTCCTGGTTTAGTCCTGTTTAGACCTGGTTTAGTTGGTTTAGACCTGGTTTAGACCTGGTTTAGACCTGGTTTAGTCCTGGTTTAGACCTGGTTTAGACCTGGTTAGTGGTTCCTGGTTTAGACCTGGTTTAGACCTGGTTTAGACCTGGTTTTAGACCTGGTTTAGACCTGGTTCAGACCTGGTTCAGACCTGGTTTAGACCTGGTTCAGACCTGGTTTAGACCTGGTTTAGACCTGGTTTAGACCTGGTTTAGTCCTGGTTTAGACCTGGTTTAGTCCTGGTTTAGACCTGGTTTAGTCCTGGTTTAGACCTGGTTCAGACCTGGTTTAGACCTGGTTTAGACCTGGTTTAGTCCCTGGTTTAGACCTGGTTTAGACCTGGTTTAGACCTGGTTACCTGGTTTAGACCTGGTTTAGTCCTGGTTTACTGAGACCTGGTTCAGAACCTGGTTTAGACCTGGTTTAGACCTGTTTAGACCCTGGTTCAGACCTGGTTTAGACCTGGTTTAGACCTGGTTTAGTCCTGGTTTAGACCTGGAGACCTGGTTAGTCCTGGTTTAGACCTGGTTTAGACCTGGTTCAGACCTGGTTTAGTCCTGGTTTAGACCTGGTTTAGACCTGGTTTAGACCTGGTTCAGACCTGGTTCAGACCTGGTTTAGACCTGGTTTAGACCTGGTTCCTGGTTTAGACCTGGTTTAGACCTGGTTTAGACCTGGTTTAGTCCTGGTTTAGACCTGGTTTAGACCTGGTTTAGACCTGGTTTAGACCTGGTTTAGACCTCCTGGTTTAGACCTGGTTTAGACCTGGTTCCTGGTTTAGACCTGGTTTAGACCTGGTTCCTGGTTTAGTCCTGGTTTAGACCTGGTTTAGACCTGGTTTAGTCCTGGTTCAGACCTGGTTTAGCCTGGTTTAGACCTGGTTCAGACCTGGTTTAGACCTGGTTCAGACCTGGTTTAGACCTGGTTTAGACCTGGTTTAGACCTGGTTTTAGACCTGGTTCCTGGTTTAGACCTGGTTTAGACCTGGTTAGTCCTGGTTTAGACCTGGTTTAGTCCTGGTTTAGACCTGGTTTAGACCTGGTTTAGACCTGGTTTAGACCTGGTTTAGACCTGGTTTAGACCTGGTTCAGACCTGGTTTAGACCTGGTTTAGACCTGGTTTAGTCCTGGTTTAGACCTGGTTTAGACCTGGTTCCTGGTTTAGACCTGGTTCAGACCTGGTTTAGACCTGGTTTAGACCTGGTTTAGACCTGGTTTAGTCCTGGTTTAGACCTGGTTTAGTCCTGGTTTAGACCTGGTTCAGACCTGGTTCAGACCTGGTTTAGACCTGGTTTAGTCCTGGTTTTAGACCTGGTTTAGTCCTGGTTTAGACCTGGTTTTAGACCTGGTTTAGACCTGGTTTAGTCCTGTTTTAGACCTGGTTTAGTCCTGGTTTAGACCTGGTTTAGACCTGGTTTAGACCTGGTTCAGACCTGGTTTAGTCCTGGTTTAGACCTGGTTTAGACCTGGTTTAGACCTGGTTCAGACCTGGTTCAGACCTGGTTTAGACCTGGTTTAGACCTGGTTTAGAGACCTGGTTTAGACCCTGGTTTAGTCCTGGTTTAGAGACCTGGTTTAGACCTGGTTTAGACCTGTTCCTGGTTTAGACCTGGTTTAGTCCTGGTTTAGACCTGGTTTAGACCTGGTTTAGACCTGGTTCAGACCTGGTTTAGACCTGCCTGGTTTAGACCTGGTTTAGACCTGGTTTAGACCTGGTTTAGACCTGGTTTAGACCTGGTTCCTGGTTTAGACCTGTTTAGTTCCTGGTTTAGACCTGGTTTAACCTGGTTTTAGACTCCTGGTTCAGACCTGGTTCAGACCTGGTTTAGACCTGGTTTAGACCTGGTTTAGTCCTGGTTCAGACCTGGTTTAGACCTGGTTTAGACCTGGTTTAGACCTGGTTTAGTCCTGGTTCAGACCTGGTTTAGTCCTGGTTTAGACCTGGTTTAGACCTGGTTTAGACCTGGTTCAGACCTGGTTTAGTCCTGGTTCAGACCTGGTTTAGACCTGGTTTAGACCTGGTTTAGACCTGGTTTAGACCTGGTTCAGACCTGGTTTAGACCTGGTTTAGCCTGGTTTAGACCTGGTTTAGACCTGGTTTAGACCTCCTGGTTTAGACCTGGTTTAGACCTGGTTTAGACCTGGTTTAGTCCTGGTTTAGACCTGGTTTAGACCTGGTTTAGACCTGGTTTGGTTTAGACCTGGTTTAGACCTGGTTTAGACCTGGTTTAGACCTGGTTTAGACCTGGTTTCCTGGTTTAGACCTGGTTTAGACCTGGTTCAGACCTGGTTTAGACCTTGTTTAGACCTGGTTTAGACCTGGTTTAGACCTGGTTTAACCTGTTTAGACCTGGTTTAGACCTGGTTTGGGGTTTGGACAGGTACCAGGACAGGGTGGCACGGGGTGGGGGGTAAATCCTTTGGGGCAGGGGCAGTGACAGGAGGGGGGGGGGGGTGCTGGCAGGATGAGTCGGGGGTTGGTCCTGTCGGTCCTGGGGGGGGGGGTATTTATTTCTGCCCTGACGCTCTGTTCACACACAGAGACTCTCAGACGCTGCTGCTGCCGCTGTGCCCCGGAGCAACACACCATGGTAAGAAACACACACACACACACACACACACACTTCCTCTAAACCACGACAGAGGATCAGCCGCTCCTTTCATCTCCGGATCGTTTCTGTCAAATAAGTGGATTTAATTTATTTAACTCGGATTTTCGACTTTTCACCGAATCTCGTCCGAACGAAACGGAAGGAAAATGTCGTTTCAAAACGTTCGAGATTTGACTGAAATTTTGAATATTTAGTTTTGTTTTTGTTTAAATGTTTTTATTGAGTTCACGTCCTGAGAGAAAAAAAACTGATGAACGTCTCACGTTTTTTTTAGTCCTGGTCGAGTCATGGTCTAGTCCCGGTTTAGTCCCGGTTTAGTCCCGGTTTAGTCCCGGTTTAGTCCTGATTTAGTCCCGGTTTAGACCTGGTTTAGTCCTGATTTAGTCCTGGTTTAGTCCCGGTTTAGTCCTGATTTAGTCCCGGTTTAGTCCTGATTTAGTCCTGATTTAGTCCCGGTTTAGTCCTGATTTAGTTCTGGTTTAGTCCTGATTTAGTCCTGGTTTAGTCCTGATTTAGTCCCGGTTTAGTCCTGGTTTAGTCCTGGTTTAGACCTGGTTTAGACCTGGTCCAGTCCTGGTTTAGTCCTGATTTAGTCCTGGTTTAGTCCTGATTTAGTCCTGGTTTAGTCCTGATTTAGTCCCGGTTTAGTCCCGCTTTAGTCCTGGTTTAGTCCTGATTTAGTCCTGATTTAGTCCTGGTTTAGTCCTGATTTAGTCCTGGTTTAGTCCTGATTTAGTCCCGGTTTAGTCCCGGTCTAGTCCCGGTTTAGTCCCGGTTTAGTCCTGATTTAGTCCCGGTTTAGTCCCGATTTAGTCCTGGTTTAGTCCCGGTTTAGTCCCGGTTTAGTCCTAGTTTAGACCTGGTTTAGACCTGGTTTAGTCCTGGTTTAGTCCTGGTTTAGACCTGGTTTAGACCTGGTTTAGACCTGGTTTAGTCCTGGTTTAGACCTGGTTTAGTCCAGGTTTAGACCTGGTTTAGACCTGGTTTAGACCTGGTTTAGTCCTGGTTTAGACCTGGTTTAGTCCAGGTTTAGACCTGGTTTAGACCTGGTTTAGACCTGGTTTAGACCTGGTTTAGTCCAGGTTTAGACCTGGTTTAGACTTGGTTTAGTCCAGGTTTAGACCTGGTTTAGTCCAGGTTTAGACCTGGTTTAGTCCTGGTTTAGTCCTGGTTTAGTCCTGATTTAGTCCCGGTTTAGTCCTGGTTTAGTCCCGGTTTAGACCTGGTTTAGACCTGGTTTAGTCCTGGTTTAGTCCTGGTTTAGACCTGGTTTAGACCTGGTTTAGTCCTGTTTTAGTCCTGGTTTAGTCCTGGTTTAGACCTGGTTTAGACCTGGTTTAGTCCAGGTTTAGACCTGGTTTAGTCCTGGTTTAGACCTGGTTTAGACCTGGTTTAGTCCAGGTTTAGACCAGGTTTAGACCTGGTTTAGTCCAGGTTTAGACCTGGTTTAGTCCTGGTTTAGACCTGGTTTAGACCTGGTTTAGTCCAGGTTTAGACCTGGTTTAGTCCAGGTTTAGACCTGGTTTAGACCTGGTTTAGTCCAGGTTTAGTCCTGGTTTAGACCTGGTTTACCTGGTTTACCTGGTTTAGACCTGGTTTAGACCTGGTTTAGTCCTGGTTTAGTCCAGGTTTAGACCTGGTTTAGTCCAGGTTTAGACCTGGTTTAGACCTGGTTTAGACTCTTTTACCTCATGTGACCCCACAGAGACACATTTCTTCTTCTTCTTTTTCTTTTTTTTTTTTTCTTTTGTTTTTCGTTTCTTCTTCGACAGTTTCAGGTTCCGCAGGTTTGAGTTCGGAGCCGTTCACATGATCCGAGCCGGATTATTCCGGATTATTCTGGATTATTCTGGATTATTCTGGATTATTCTGGATTATTCTTTATATTCTGAGCCCAGGTTTCCGAGAAGTGGAGGAGAGGAGGAGACAGGGACAGTAACAGGAGACAGCAGGACTTTACACGTCCAAACTTAGCAGAAGAAAAACCTTGAGTAAATCCATCTCAAATCAAAGAGATGCACTAAAAATAGACTCACTGTTTGCACCAGGGACGAGCGTCTGATCAAATGTTCTTAATCGATCGTCCAGAGAATTAACGATCTCTGCAGAGATAAGTGGATTTAATTTATTTAACTCGGATTTTCGACTTTTCACCGAATCTCGTCCGAACGAAACGGAAGGAAAATGTCGTTTCAAAACGTTCGAGATTTGACTGAAATTTTGAATATTTAGTTTTGTTTTTGTTTAAATGTTTTTATTGAGTTCACGTCCTGAGAGAAAAAAAACTGATGAACGTCTCACGTTTTTTTTAGTCCTGGTTTAGTCTTGGTCTAGTCTTGATTTAGTCCTGGTTTTAGTCCTGGTTTTAGTCCTGGTTTAGTCCTGGTTTTAGTCCTGGTTTTAGTCCTGGTTTAGTCCTGGTTTAGTCCTGGTTTAGTCCTGGTTTAGACCTGGTTTTAGACCTGGTTTAGACCTGGTTTAGTCCTGGTTTTAGACCTGGTTTAGTCCTGGTTTTACTCCTGGTTTAGTCCTGGTTTTAGTCCTGGTTTAGTCCTGGTTTAGCCCTGGTTTAGACCTGGTTTTAGACCTGGTTTAGACCTGGTTTTAGACCTGGTTTAGACCTGGTTTAGTCCTGGTTTTAGTCCTGGTTTAGTCCTGGTTTAGACCTGGTTTAGACCTGGTTTTAGACCTGGTTTTGACCTGGTTTAGACCTGGTTTAGTCCTGGTTTAGACCTGGTTTAGACCTGGTTTTGACCTGGTTTAGACCTGATTTTAGACCTGGTTTTAGTCCTGGTTTAGACCTGGTTTTAGACCTGGTTTTGACCTGGTTTAGACCTGGTTTAGTCCTGGTTTAGTCCTGGTTTAGACCTGGTTTAGACCTGGTTTAGACCTGGTTTTAGACCTGGTTTTAGACCTGGTTTTGACCTGGTTTAGACCTGGTTTAGACCTGGTTTTAGACCTGGTTTAGACCTGGTTTAGTCCTGGTTTTAGTCCTGGTTTAGTCCTGGTTTAGACCTGGTTTAGACCTGGTTTAGACCTGGTTTAGACCTGGTTTTAGACCTGGTTTTGACCTGGTTTTAGACCTGGTTTAGTCCTGGTTTAGACCTGGTTTAGACCTGGTTTAGTCCTGGTTTAGTCCTGGTTTATCTTTATTTTCTTAATCGATCGTCAAGAGAATTAACGATCGATTATCAATTAATCATGAACGTTTTAATATTAAAATGATCATTATTATTACTATTAGAGCCCGACCGATATGGATTTTGTTGTGGTCGATATGACGGTCGATATGATAGTCGATATGATAGTCGATATGATCGATATGACGGTCGATATGACGGTCGATATGACGGTCGATATGACGGTCGATATGACGGTCGATATGACGGTCGATATGATAGTCGATATGATTGTCGATATGGTCGTATGATGATATGATGGTCGTCGATATGATAGTCGATATGATATATGATCGATATGATGATATGGTCGATATGATGGTCGATATGATGGTCGATATGATGGTCGATATGATCGATATGATAGTCGATATGATGGTCGATATGATGGTCGATATGATAGTCGATATGGTCGATTGATATGATATGTCGATATGATAGTCGATATGATAGTCGATATGATATGATCGATATGATAGTCGATATGGTCGATATGATATGATGGTCGATATGATAGATCGATATGATATGTCGATATGATAGTCGATATGACGATATGATAGTCGATATGGTCGGTCGATATGATAGGTCGATATGGTCGTTGATATGATGGTCGATATGATAGTCGATATGATAGTCGATATGGTCGTTGATATGATAGTCGATATGATAGTCGATATGATAGTCGATATGATAGTCGATATGATAGTCGATATGGTCGTTGATATGATGGTCGATATGATAGTCGATATGATAGTCGATATGATGGTCGATATGTCGTTGATATGGTCGTCGATATGGTCGTCGATATGGTCGTCGATATGACGGTCGATATGACGGTCGATATGATAGTAGATATGATGGTCGATATGATGGTCGATATGATGGTCGATATGATAGTCGATATGACGGTCGATATGACGGTCGATATGATAGTCGATATGATAGTCGATATGATAGTCGATATGACGGTCGATATGATAGTCGATATGATGTCGATATGACGGTCGATATGACAGTCGATATGATAGTCGATATGATGATCAGTCGATATGATGGTCGATATGATAGTCGATATGATGGTCGATATGATAGTCGATATGGTCGTTGATATGATGGTCGATATGGTCGTTGATATGATGGTCGATATGGTCGTTGATATGATAGTCGATATGATAGTCGATATGGTCGTTGATATGATGGTCGATATGGTCGTTGATATGATGGTCGATATGATAGTCGATATGATGGTCGATATGGTCGTTGATATGATGGTCGATATGATAGTCGATATGATAGTCGATATGGTCGTCGATATGATAGTCGATATGGTCGTTGATATGATGGTCGATATGATAGTCGATATGATAGTCGATATGATGGTCGATATGGTCGTTGATATGGTCGTCGATATGGTCGTCGATATGGTCGTCGATATGACGGTCGATATGACGGTCGATATGATAGTAGATATGATGGTCGATATGATGGTCGATATGATAGTCGATATGATAGTCGATATGGTCGTTGATATGATAGTCGATATGATAGTCGATATGGTCGTTGATATGATAGTCGATATGGTCGTTGATATGATGGTCGATATGATAGTCGATATGATAGTCGATATGATAGTCGATATGATGGTCGATATGGTCGTTGATATGGTCGTCGATATGGTCGTCGATATGGTCGTCGATATGATATGACGGTCGGAAGCCAAAGTCTCAAAAGCTCTAGAAAATGGGTTGAACCTGACATCGTCTGCCACACTTTTTATTTGTGGTTTTTTTTGTTAACTGTGACCCTGAGGATCAATAATCGGAGGCTCTGCTCTTCCGGAAATATCGCGAAAATTGTGGCCATTTTAGTGCAGGTAACCTTCATTTTGTGATAGAAAATTTTGAAAAATGAAAAATTTCCTCAAATCCTGAGTGGATTGGGTAAATTGTCTACAAATACATTCCAGATGTAAAGAACAACATGTGGTGACAACATTCAGTGAAAAACATATTCATCAAACAATGATTTTGGCTCAATTTAATGCCAAAAAATAAGGCATTGTTTCACTTTTTTCCAATATTTTCATCTTTACTTCATTGGTAATCAACTATTCCCCCAAGTTTTGACATCAGCCAATATGCCATTCTTCTCTTCAAACAGTATAGTCATTCCACAGAAAAAAATATAAAAATCCAACCAAAATCAGTGGATCTGTGATGATTTCTTTACCATCAACAGGCCCAGAACCTCAGTAGAAAGTGAGGCTCCTCAACGATCCATAAAACACACTGGATATTTAACATGGATGTTCATGTCCACAGTATTAAACATCATGGCCTCGGCATCTTTTAAATAATAATAATAATAATAATAATAATAAGTATAGCCGCAAGCGGCAATGATCGGCCCTCGCTTGAGCCTATGCCGCACCCTGGCCACGTTGAGCTCTGCACATGCCCCACGAATGCACCTCACTCATTGATCTAACTTCTAAATTAACACTAACCCCTAAACCTACGTGCACTCCTAACTAGGGCTGGGCATTCGATGAAATTTTCTTAATCGATCGTCGGAAGAATTAACGATCGATTATCGATTAATCATTAACGTTTTTGTATTAAAATGATCATCATTATTATTACTATCTGCACTAATCTGCTTCAATAAATTCAACTTTACGACATATAAACATAACGACTCTAGATCCACATCAGCTGTTTGACATTATAATGTGTTTAATTCAGTTTTGTTCAAATCTCACAGAAACAAAACTTAAAACCACATCACTAATTTACATAAACTAAGTGAAGATAAAACTCCAGCTCTTGTGTCGCTGATGTGGTTCAACTTGTGTTGGATTAAAAGACATGACTCAGGTGAATACAGGTCAGTGTGACCAGATTTGTGTTTGTCAAAACCAGGACAGCGTACGGGGGGAGGGGGGCGGGGCCTCGTCATCCACATTGAGCGACTCTCACCTGGAAAAACTTTTTCCCACTGGACACAGAAACATATGTGCTGCTTTATCCACTGTGCACATGGACTCACACTTGTCCCAACGCAACGGAAAGTGTGGAATTTCTTCTACAAATCCTGGTTAAATCCACACAGTGTCGGGAAGTTTACTTTTAAAATGTAATCCCCTACAGATTACAGATTACATACCCCAAAATGTAGATTGTAACGTAATCCATAAAGTTATTTAAAGTGAGTAATGTAATCTGATTACTTTGGATTACTTGATTTGCTGTATTAAAAATATTATTGAGAGAAAAAAAGGAGAAACGTCCACACAGCAGGATTTAGTCCTGTTAAATCCTGTTTTAGACCTGGTTTAGTCCTGGTTTAGACCTGGTTTAGTCCTGGTTTAGACCTGGTTTAGACCTGGTTTAGACCTGGTTTAGTCCTGGTTTAGTCCTGGTTTGAGTCTAAAACGAGTAAAATCTTTCACCAAACTTTTCCAGAACACGGGAAAACCACGAGAACCACACTGGACCTGTCACCACACGCGCCAGTTACACCCGCAAGCAGCAATGAAGGGCCTTTATGTGAACATTAACCTGGAACATGTGGAACTAAATCAAACTGAAAAACTATTTACAGATTTAAATGACCCACAATTCAGATTTAAAATAACAAGTTTAAATTTATAGAATAATTAAATAAGATTTTATTGACTGATAATTAATCATATTTGGAAAATGTGATTAATTTGATCATTTTTAATCGTTTGACAGCAGCGCGACTGTAGATTTATTCCAGTGTGAACATAAAGACCTGAGTGAGCCGTAGGTGGAACAGAGCGACCGGAGCCACACGTGGATTTAATCTGAACTTTATTCCCCTAAAGACAGAGTCATAATCACTCACACTCAGATCTTTTATTTCCTTTATTTCCTGATTTACACCCTGGTTTAGTCCTGCTCTTTTTTTGCCAAACTGAGCCACAAAGAGCCACACAGTCACACAGGAGCCACACAGAGCCACACAGAACAACGGGAGCCACAGGAGCCTCACAGAGTCTCACAGAGCCACAGAGGAGCCAGAGGGAGGAGAGTCTATTTGTAGAGTGTGTGTCAACGCAGACACGATCGGACCGAAGAATCTCTGAGTCGAGGCCAAACGGGATTAAAACAAATGTTCTCCAGCTGCTGCTGGACCCCCCCCCCCCCCCCCCCCCCCCCCCGTGCCAGCCTCAGGGTCTAAACCAGGTCTAAACCAGGACTGAACCAGGACTAAACCAGGACTAAACCAGGTCTAAACCAGGACTGAACCAGGACTAAACCAGGACTAAACCAGGTCTAAACCAGGTCTAAACCAGGTCTAAACCAGGACTAAA
>NW_026571515.1:656488-658988 GCF_026225935.1 Boleophthalmus pectinirostris | reverse complement strand
TTCGTTTTCATTTTTCAGATGTGATAAAATCATGTTGAATTATCATAAAAAGTCAGATTAAGTTGTCAGATTTATGTGACTCTTCTTCTTTCAATGATTCATCAGATTCTTTAATCGTTTGTGTAGTGACATTTTGTCGACGAAAACAAACAAACAAAAGTGTTGAGCAAATTCAGACCTAAACAGAACTGACAGAATCACTTGTGGGCGCCGCGGGGACCAGGTTTGAGCCGATCTTTCACTCGTTTTTGGGATCGAGTTTTGTCTTAATCGGAACAAGAACCGATGAATCCCTCACCAGCTCCTGATCCACAATCGCAGGTCAAGAAAATCAATCTGTGTGAGTCCAGTCGCTTCGTGAGGGTTTTTCTGTTTCTCTCTGTTGACGTCGTTCAGTGTGTGAACTTTTAAACTCTGAGATTTGCTCGAACAGTTTGAGTCTGGGCCTGTTTCTTACCGACTGGTAAAACCTCAGGTCCACTCAGGTCACTCTGGTCCTGCTCCAGCTCCTCTTCATCCCCACGGACTAAACCAAAAACAGAAACGGCGCCTGAAGGTAAATCAGGAAAATTAGATGAGCAAACATACAGTGTTGGGAAGGTGACTTTTAAAATGTAATCCTCTACAGATTACAGATTACATACCCCAAAATGTAGTTTGTAACAGAATCCATTGAGTTACTTAAAGTGAGTAATGTAATCTGAATACTTTGGATTACTTGATATTTTCATGCTTTTTAAAACAACATGAATGTAACAACCACATCCTGAAAATTCTTGTTTGTTCTCTTCAAATTGTCTGTTGAGCCCAAGTCTCATTTAGACCTGGTTTAGTCCTGGTTTAGTTCTGGTTTAGTTCTGGTTTTTGTCCTGATTTTAGTTACAGGTTTAGTCCTAGTTTAGCCCGAAATGTGAAAACAGGAAAATACCGCCATGTAATCCATTTATTTCAACAAAGTAACTGTAATCCAATTCCCACTCACTGAAACAGTAACTGTAACTGAATACAGTTACTCATCATTTGTACTCTGATTACTCTGGTACATGTAATCTGTTACTCCCAACACTGCAAACATAATATTAACAGTAAAAACGTCCAAAAAAGATCATTTTGTCGTCCTATAATTAAGTTTTACGGTTCTTTTTTCAGACCCAGAGTTTGTTTTCCTCCTGACAGTTTGTTCTGCTCCTGCTCCTCTTCCTCAGAGTTTTTCTCTTTGTCTGGTGGTGTTTCTGTGTCATGTCACTTGGTTGATTTAAACACAATTTGGTTAAGGAACAAAGAACAGAACGTGAGAAGGAAACAGCGAAACACGAGCAACAAAACACAAACAGAACAAGAACAACTCAAATTGTTTGTGACGCTGTAAAAGAGAGAAGAACATTCTGGACTGAGACAGAAAAACAAACACCAACGCTGGATGAAAGAGGAAATCTAAACACAGAAACATACGATAAACCGGGACGATAAACCGCGACGATAAACCGCGACGATAAACCGGGACGATAAACCGGGACGATAAACCGGGACGATAAACCGGGACGATAAACGGACGATAAACCGGGACGATAAACCGGGACGATAAACCGGGACGATAAACGTGACGATAAACGGACGATAAACCGGGACGATAAACCGGGACGATAAACGTAAACGGACGATAAACGCACAATAAACCGGACGATAAACGATAAACCGCGACGATAAACCGGGACGATAAACCGGATAAACCGGACGATAAACCGGGACGATAAACCGCGACGATAAACCGCGACGAATAAACCGGACGATAAAACCGGGACGACGATAAACCGGGACGATAAACCGGGACGATAAACCGGGACGATAAACCGGGACGATAAACCGGGACGATAAACGGGACGATAAACCGGGACGATAAACGTGACGATAAACCGGACGATAAACCCGACGATAAACCGGGACGATAAACCCGGACGATAAACCGGGACGATAAACCGGGACGATAAACGTGACGATAAACCGGGACGATAAACGTGACGATAAACCGGGACGATAAACCGTAAACGACGATAAACGTGACGATAAACTGGGACGATAAACCGGGACGATAAACCGGGACGATAAACCGGGACGATAAACCGGACGATAAACCGGGACGATAAACCGGGACGATACGATAAACCGGGACGATAAACGTGACGATAAACGTGACGATAAACTGGGACGATAAACGGGACGATAAACCGGGACGATAAACCGGGACGATAAACCGGGACGATAAAACCGGGACGATAAACCGGACGATAAACCGGGACATAAACGTGACGATAAACCGGGACGATAAACCGGGACGATAAACCGGGTCGATAAACCGGGTCGATAAAACCGGAACGATAAACCGTGATAAACCCGGGATAAACCGGGTCGATAAACCGGGTCGATAAACCGGGTCGATAAACCGGGACCATAAACCGGGAAGATAAACCGGGACGATAAACCGCGACGATAAACCGGGACG
>NW_026571515.1:628580-644727 GCF_026225935.1 Boleophthalmus pectinirostris | reverse complement strand
TGAGTCATTGATCGTCTCTGGATTCACAAACAACAGAAAAAACATCTTCATCTTCTTCTTCTTCTTCTTCTTCTTCTTCTCTGTCAGGGTCTCGCTCTTTTTCACTGACATTTCCAAACTTTTCCATGACTTTTTCATGACTAAAGTGAACGGTGCTGTGACAGGTGCGGTCCTGTAGGAAGTGTGACAGGTGCGGTCCTGTAGGAAGTGTGACAGGTGCGGTCCTGTAGGTGACAGGTGCGGTCCTGTATTGAAGTGTGACAGGTGCGGTCCTGTAGGTGACAGGTGTGGTCCTGTAGGTGACAGGTGCGGTCCTGTATTGAGTGTGACAGGTGCGGTCCTGTAGGTGACAGGTGCGGTCCTGTATTGAAGTGTGACAGGTGCGGTCCTGTATTGAGGTGTGACAGGTGCGGTCCTGTAGGAGTGTAGGTGACAGGTGCGGTCCTGTAGGTGACAGGTGCGGTCCTGTATTCAGGTGTGACAGGTGCGGTCCTGTAGGTGACAGGTGCGGTCCTGTATTGAAGTGTGACAGGTGCGGTCCTGTATTGAAGTGTGACAGGTGCGGTCCTGTATTGAAGTGTGACAGGTGCGGTCCTGTATTGAGGTGTGACAGGTGCGGTCCTGTAGGTGACAGGTGCGGTCCTGTATTTTCGGTGTACCTGACGTAGAAGGACCTGGGGCTCCTCAGGCTCCCGGAGTTGTTCATCATCTGCTCCCTCAGGTCGTGGATCTTTGCCTCAAAACGACTGTACTCTGAAAAATACACACAAATACACACGTGAGACGCACAAATACACACAAATATACACAAATACACACGTGAGACGCACAAATACACACAAATATACACAAATACACACGTGAGACGCACAAATACACACAAATATACACACAAATATACACACACACGTGAGACGCACAAATACACACAAATATACACAAATACACACGTGAGACGCACAAATACACACAAATATACACAAATACACACGTGAGACGCACAAATATACACAAATATACACACGTACACACAAATACACACAAATACACACACATACACACAAATATACACAATGAGACGCACAAATAACACACAATATACACAAACACAAAAGAACGCACAAATATATACACAATAACACGTGAGACGCACAAATAACACAAATATACACAAATACACACACGACGCACAATACACACAAATATACACAAATACACACGTGAGACGCACAAAATACACAAAATATACACAAATAACACACATACACACACACACAAATACACACGTGAGACGCACAAATACACACACAAATACACACAATACACAACGCACAAATACACACAAAATACACAAATACGTGAGACGCACAAATACACACAAATATACACAAATACACACGTGAGACGCACAAATACACACAAATATACACAAATACACACGTGAAACGCACCAAATACAACGCACACAACAAATACACACACAACATACACACACACAAGAACACACACAATATACACACAAATACACACGTGAGACGCACAAATACACAAATACACACACACGTGAGACGCAAAATACACACATACACACAAATATACACACAATACACACAAATATACACACACACACACACAAATATACACACACACACATATAACACACACAATATAAACACACAATACACACAATATACACACAAATACACACCAATATACACAAAACAACAATACACACAACAACACACAACAATACACACACAAAATACACACAAATACACACACGTGTGACGCACAAATACACACACAAATACACACGCTAACTGTACGCACTGCTCTGTATGAAACACACACACACAGGTGGTTCTGGAGGAGATTTGTTTTGGGTGTTTTTTGGGTGTTTTTTGGGTGTTTTTTGGGTGTTTTTGGGTGTTTTTGGGTGTTTTTTGGGGTGTTTTTTGGGTGTTTTTTGGGGTGTTTTTGGGGTGTTTTTTGGGTGTTTTTGGGTGTTTTTTGGGTGTTTTTGGGTGTTTTTTGGGTGTTTTTGGGGTGTTTTTTGGGTGTATTTTTGGGTGTTTTTTGGGTGTTTTTGGGGTGTTTTTGGGTTTTTTGGGTGTTTTTTGGGTGTTTTTTTGGGGTGGTGTTTTTGGGTGTTTTTGTTTTTTTGGGTGTTTTTGGGGTGTTTTTGGGTGTTTTTTTTGGGTGTTTTTTTTTGGGTGTTTTTGGGTGTTTTTTGGGTGTTTTTGGGGTGTTTTTTGGGTGTTTTTGGGGTGTTTTTGGGTGTTTTTGGGTGTTTTTGGGTGTTTTTGGGGTGTTTTGGGTGTTTTTGGGTGGGTTTTTTGTTTTTGGGTGTTTTTGGGTGTTTTGGGGTGTTTTTTGGGGTGTTTTTTGGGTGTTTTTGGGGTGTTTTTTGGGTGTTTTTGGGGTGTTTTTGGGGTGTTTTTTTTTGGTGTTTTTTGGGGTGTGTTTTTGGGTGTTTTTTGGGTGTTTTTTGGGGGTGTTTTTGGGTGTTTTTGGGGTTTTTGTTTTTTTGGGTGTTTTTTGGGTGTGTTTTTTTGGGTGTTTTTTTTTTTTGGGGTGTTTTTTTTTTTTGGGGTGTTTTTTGGGGTGTTTTTTGGGTGTTTTTGGGTGTTTTTTGGGGTGTTTTTGGGGTGTTTTTTGGGTGTTTTTTGGGTGTTTTTGGGTGTTTTTTGGGGTTAGGCTCTTGTCTCGGTCTGTGTTCTCTTTGTTCTGTTTCAACTAAATGAAAAAAAAAAAAAAAGAAAAGTTTTGTATTTAAAATCCAAACAGGAAACTTCTGGATCCTTTAGTTTCTGCTTCAGTGTTTTTCTTTGTTTAAATTTGAGTAAAACTAAAATGTTCAGAGACACGACTCAGGAAACAGTCAAATCTCCTCGTTCATGTTCAAAAATGAAAATCTCCGACTTTATTTATGAATCGCGTCTGTGGACTCGGGTCGCGAAGGTTTGTGATTTTTAAAATATGAATCACCAGAAAAACAGTTTGAGAAACACTGAACCACACTGACCCCTGGTGACCAGAGCTGGACACTGTCACAGGTCAACTGAGGGACACCTGGACTTTACTTTCACTTTCACTTTTACTTTTACACTCCAGGGACATTCAGACAAACTGAGACTGAACAGCGCCACCTGTGGGACAGAGAGGACGGACGGAGACAGGAGAGTCCACAGACTGAGGGAGGGAGGACATCTGGTGGAGGTGGAGATGGTGGAGCTGGACGTGTGGGTGTGTGGTCGTGTGGGCGTGTGGTCATGTGGGCGTGTGGACGTGTGGACGTGTGGGCGTGTGGGTCATGTGGGCGTGTGGGCGTGTGGGCGTGTGGGCGTGTGGGTGTGTGGGCGTGTGGGTGTGTGGTCATGTGGGTGGGTGTGGGTGTGGTCATGTGGGCGTGTGGGCGTGTGGGTCGTGTGGGGCGTGTGTGTGGTGTGTGTGGGCGTGGCGTGTGGGGTGTGGCGTGTGGGTCGTGTGGGCGTGTGGCGTGTGGGTGTGTGTGGGGTGTGTGGGTCGTGTGGGCGTGTGGGCGTGTGTGGTGTGTGGGTGTGGGCGTGTGGGTGTGTGGGTGTGTGTGTGTGTGTGGGTGTGTGGGCGTGTGGTCATGTGGGTGTGTGGTCGTGTGGGCGTGTGTGGGCGTGTGGGCGTGTGGTCATGTGGGCATGTGTGTGGTCATGTGGGCGTGTGGTCGTGTGGTCATGTGGACGTGTGGGTGTGTGGGTGTGTGGGTTGTGGGGGTGTGTGGGCATGTGGCGTGTGGTCATGTGGGGTGTGGGTGTGTGGGTGTGTGGGGTGTGTGGGTGTGTGTGGACGTGTGGGCATGTGGGCGTGTGGGCGTGTGGTCATGTGGGCGTGTGGGTCGTGTGGTCATGTGGTCATGTGTGGTGTGTGGTGTGTGTGTGGGTGTGTGGGCATGTGGGTGTGTGGTCATGTGGTGTGTGGTCATGTGGGTGTGGGTGTGTGGTCGTGTGGGTGTGTGGGTGTGTGGGCATGTGGGCGTGTGGGCGTGTGGGTGGCGTGTGGGGCGTGTGGTCATGTGGGCGTGTGTGGTCATGTGGTGTGGTGTGTGGGCGTGTGGGTGTGGACGTGTGGTCATGTGGGCGTGTGGGTGTGTGGGTGTGTGGGTCATGTGGGTGTGTGGGCGTGTGGGTGTGTGGTCATGTGGGCGTGTGGGCATGTGGTGTGGGGCGTGTGGTCATGTGGGCGTGTGGTCATGTGGGCATGTGTGTGGGTGTGGCATGTGGGCGTGTGGTCATGTGGGCGTGTGGTCATGTGGGCGTGTGGGCGTGTGGGCGTGTGGGCATGTGGGCGTGTTGTCATGTGGTCATGTGGGCGTGTGGTCATGTGGGTGTGTGGTCATGTGTGGTGTGGGTGTGGGGTGTGTGTGGGCATGTGGCATGTGGGTGTGTGGTCATGTGGGNGACTAAAACCAGATGTCAGGGAATTTACCCTAAGACATCAAAATACATTAAATAAAGACACACCAAAACGAGACAGTTAAAAGTGATCACTTGTGCAAGGACAGAGCCGTCAGTACCACTGGCTGAGCGTCTCTACTCTGCAGCTCTCCTCCCAACAGCAGTATTTATTTCAGTCATTTCACAGATACAGTACAGTACATTATGTTATATCACACAACGTTTACATGATCACATACTAACAATCTTTAGGCTAAACCACCTCCCATTTCACACTTGATCACAGGCTCCAGGTGATAAACAATTTGGTCAGTTTTCTCCCAAAAACTTATGCAAACCACATGAGGGAAAAACCCTCAGTCGTCTTCTCATGGGCGACTCAGCAGATGAGTTTAAAGAGTCAGAAGTTCTTGAACTAGGACATATGACAAACATATGGAAAAAACTCAAAAAGCAATTGTTGATAACTTTAATCACACACACAAAAGATAAAGGAATTTAAATGAACACACAAATGCTGACTGAACCAGGACTAAACTAGGACTAAAACTGGACTAAACCAGGACTAAAACCAGGACTAAACTAGGACTAAACCAGGACTAAAACCAGGACTAGGTCTGGAAAACCAGGACTAAACCTAGGACTAAACTAAAACCAGGACTAGACTAGGTATAAGACCAGGACTAGACTGGTATTAGACCAGGACTAGACTGCGGGGGGCGCTGTGTTCGGGGCCAGCGGGGGGCGGGGCCAGGCGGGGGGCGGGGCCAGCGGGGGGCGCTGTGGCGCTGTGTTCTGCACGAGGATGTGGGAACATTATCAGTGGAAGATCCTGAAACAGACTCTGTGACCTGAGTTCATCTGTTATGTGCAGTTTGGACGGTGGAACTTTCTGGTGCAGAGTCGCTGTCTCCTGTTTGTTTCTATGGAGACGTCGCTGCTCTGTCTGGAATGTTCCAGAGTGTGACTTTAAACAGTTGGACTTTACATTTATTCAGTTTAGGAGGATTTAGAGTCAGAAATATCTAAAAAAACAAACAGACACAGTGACTGTGAGCGGAGTCGCCTCTCCACAGATCTGACCTGTCACCTGTGACCTGGTCTGGTTTGGTCTCCATGGAGATAAAAAGGTTTAATGCTGCACTGTGGGACATCTTGAACACAGCCTCATGTTTATGTTCGAGCTCCAGTTTCATTTTGTTTTCGTTCAGTTTTTTCTTTTTTTCACTTTATTTTTCTGTTTGTTTCGGTGCAGAGTTTCTAAAGATGATGGAGAACGTCCAGTAACATCTCCAGCCACATTCCTGAGACCAGAACAAAGAACTGGAGGAAGAACCTGCAGCAGCTACGGCGACGCCACAACTCGAGAACGTCACACCTCGAGAACGTCACACCTCGAGAACGTCACACCTCGAGAACATCACACCTCGAGAACATCACAACTCGAGAACGTCACACCTCGAGAACGTCACACCTCGAGAACGTCACACCTCGAGAACGTCACACCTCAAGAAGACTAAACCGAATAAATCCTCCTAAACTCTCATGACAGTCGTATGTTTAACCTCCTCTCCTCCTCTACCCTCTCCTCTGCTCCTTAACTCCTCCTCTTCCTCCTCTTCCTCCTCTTCCTCCTCTTCTCCTCTGGGGGGGCAGAGACGGAGCTAAAAATATCAGCAGATCCCTTTTAAGACCAAGGCGTGTTTCCAGCTGCCTGCGCTCAGCTGTTGGAGAAATCTTACACCGACTGCTCTGCTCCTCCTCCTCCCCCTCCCTCGTTCCTCTCCTTCTCCTCTTCCTCTCCTTCTCCTCTTCCTCTCCTTCTCCTCTCCTCTCCTTCTCCTCTTCCTCTCCTTCTCCTCTTCCTCTCCTTCTCCTCTTCCTCTCCTTCTCCTCTTTCTCTCCTTCTCCTCTTTCTCTCCTCACAGCTCAAGTTCTTACAAATAAACCTTAATAATAACTATGATTTTTTCTGATGTTTCTTCTTTCCGTTCGCTCTTCGCCGTTTCTCTCGGACAAATATTCGTCTGAAACGTCGTCTGTGTCGGCTGCTCCCGTCGCCCCGAGCCGTCGTGCGTGGGGCGAGCGTGGGCGTGTGTGGGGCATGTTCCCGTGGAGCTGGGGGGTATATAACCTCCCGCCCCGACGCGTCTGCCCCCGCCCCCCTCATCCAGGCTCCTCCCTCCAGGAACTGCCCTCCTTATAAGGCACAGCAGAAGCCGTCGCCGCCGCCGCCGCCTCCACGTGTGCCCCCTGCAAAAAAAAAAAACTGCCCCCGCAAAACTGCTGCTATTCAGGGCGCAAGGGGGCGGGGGGGGGCAGCCTCTGATATAAAACTCGCTCAAGTTTCAAGTTTAGTGTGAAATGTTCTTAGCAGAATTCTTTGACTTCACTGCAGAAAAGTTTGGGCAAAATGTAAAATCTGAACAATTAAATCTCTCAGAAAATGATTTCAAAGTGTTAAAACGACGCGTCCGAGCTGCAAGATCATTTTACCGGACAGGTTCTCTTAAAATAAACTCCCCGGCGACGAGAATGAAGCGTCTGCGCTCGGTGTTCATGTTCTGGAAATAAGTTTACGGAGGCAAAGTTTGAGATAAACAAACTTAAAAAAAAAAAAAAAAAAAAAACAGTTTAGGATCAGAGTTCATGACCTGAGACGCTGAATTGTAGATATTAGAACTTGAAATCAGTCTGACGTGAGACAAATTCATCCATTCATATGAATCATGAACCTGTTTGAAGTAAATTTGAGATTTTCTGACAAGTTCGAGTCTTGGAAGAAAAAGAAATGTGACGATTTTTAAGACGATGCAAACGATTCAGAACGAGTGAGTACAAGATGAATCAGCTGATAGAAGCTTGAGAATCTTGGAGAAATTTGCCCCACACACACACACACACACACACACACACACACACACACACACACACACACCCCTCCTCTCTGCGGGGGGGGGGGACGACAACGTGAGAAAAATAAAAAAGAATCTACGCAATTCTATGTAAAATGCGTAACCTACATTCGGGTGTGTGTCTGGGGGGGAGCGTGGGGGGGTGGGGTGGGGGGTGAGGAGGAGGGTGAGGGTCAGGGGTGGGTGGGGGGGACACGGGGGGAGGGGAGGGAGGGGGGGGACACGGGGGGACACGGCTACATAAACGATCCGGTTTTTAAAATGTTCGCCACAAAATAAAATCATCACCTGCTTTAAATTTCGGACAGCTCTTCTTTCTCTTGTTTTTTTTTTTCTTTCTCACCCCCCTCACCCAAACCGGGACAGTTTGGGTGAGGGGGGGCACATGGGTGAGACACGGGGGGGGGGGGGGGTGACAGGGGGGAGACACGTGAAATAAAATGATCTGTTCTCAACAAAACACAGAACCTACTTTACGTTTCTGCCCGTCGTCTTTTTCTCTCAGGCTCCGGGGACTGTGAGGGGTGAGGTGGGGGGGTTTCTGTGGGGTGGGGGGTCGGGGGGAAGGGGAGGAAGGGGGGAGGAAGGGGGGAGACGGGCTTCAGCTCTGAAATAAGCCCTGGCGGTTTAGTGTTTCACATCGGGTTTGAAATGTCCTCATCACAAAATGCGTCACCTACTTTGAAAAATGCAACTCTCCCTCTCTCCTCTTTTCTCCTCTTTTCTCCTCTTTTCTCCTCTTTTCTCCTCTTTTCTCCTCTTTTCTCTCGTCCATCCTTTTTCCTCACGTCCCCACTGCGTCAGAAGACAGATCTGCATTTGAGGAGGACTTCTGGATCATTGTCGATGCACAGAGAAGCACATTTAGGATGAGTTTGAGGTTAAAAAGTCATATTTGGACCTGGGCCGCACTGATTAAATCTTAAATCATTAAACCTAGTTCTAGTTAAAGACAAATATTTATGAGGAACTGTTGGATAAAACAATGAGAACAATGGCATTTCAAAACCTCCACTTGACTTCGAGCTGCTATCTTAGCTACTCCTGCTATTGTAAACAAGCCGAGGTCCAGAACATCTCATCTTCTCTCGTCTCCACAGGCTCCGGAGACAGAAAAGTGTTGGTGCATTTTCATTTATTTGACGTTTCAACCCAAAATCTGGTGTGTGATTGGCCTGTGCCCTGGACCCTAAAAGTTCAGGGTTCTAAATCTGTAGGGGGCGGGGCCTGTGAGAGCGTGGGGGCGGGGCCGGAGCGCGCCGTTTAAAGCGTCAGAGGAGCGTCTCCGTGCGTCTAGTCTCTCTGTTCGGGTGCACGCGGATTGACCACTCCTTTGGGCTTTTTTCCTGGATTTTAGGAGGAAAGCTAAACCACAAACATGGTAAGACTCACGGTTTGTTTAAAAGAGCGGATTTATATTACCCAAAAATGGCACACTTTGGTTTTACGCACGATGGCACACTTTTACGCACAAACTCTAGAGGAAAAGCTAAAACACAAAGTACGATTAGACTGTTTAAATTGGGATAATGATGAGTGATGTACATAAACTTTTAATCATTATTATCAGTATTACTGTTATTACATGATGCTGTAAGATGTTTGGCAAAATGACGCCACCGTTTTACGCACGGTGGCACACTTTTACGCACAAGATCTAGAGGCAAACCAAGCCACGAAGAACACGTTTTGTGTAAAAGAGATGAAATATACGACTCAAAACTAATGATTATAAAGAAAGATGAGCTTTTTACGCACGGTGGCACACTTTTACGCACGAACCTCAATGACAGTTTGTGCCACTGTTACCAAATGCCATTTTCAATTAAGTGTCCAATTGGCCTCCCGGGGGTAATTACCTGCGCCACATCAGAACACGGGTTTCCCAGAGCCTCGTGCTTTGGCTGAACGCTCTTCCTTAATTGTCCCGCGCGGCTCCGGGGCCTTGGCGCGCGGACAGCTGCTCGGTGCGCGTTCTGCTTCGGTGACAGATTCCCGCGGGTTGGGTGTCCTTTGCCCAAATACAGCGCGTCTAAAGTGTGAGCCTGAAATAGCCGCTCCAATTTTCACCCGCGAGGCTCCGGCACAAACGCGCGCGAGGAGATCAAATATGCCAACAGGGCTCAGTGCGCATGCGCCACACCCACACTTACGCACCGCACTTTGTTTATGAGATTATCCCGAGTGTTTTTCCTGGTGACATTAACACAAGTGACTTTCACAAACCACACACACGAAAAATGGAGAAAAATACACAAATTAGATCCGTGCAAAAACTTTACAAACTCATACTCTCATGTATAAAGTACTTTTGAGTACTGTAGTGTAGTACTATACTGTGTAGTACTTTAATGTGTGAAAAATACATCAAACTAAACGTGTTTGTTTCCCTCAGACTGACGCGCAACAAGAGGCCCGCTCCTACCTGAGCGAGGAGATGTTGGCTGGTGAGTGGAACCTGCAGTGACACAAAAACTGACACCAGGGGGCGCGCAGAGACCGACACTCGTGTCCAGAGCAGCGCGCGCTGCAACAAACAGTGTCCAGATCAATTAAAATGATTTAAATTAAGAATATTTCACTTTATTTGAGTCAGTTCAGCCTGAAAAGATAAATGATCTGACTGTAGAATAAGTATTTTTCTTCATTCAAGCAATATTTGATTTTATTTCTTAATTTAAATCCAAATAGTTGTTTTTCTTAAGTTTAGTGCAGCAGATGCATTTTCATATTTTAAGTACAAAAAGTCTTGTTACATTGGCAGATCATTTTATTTGTCAGGTGAAATTTACTCAAGTCATGATCAAACTTTCTTAATTCAAGTCTTCTGAACTTGAATAGATTTAGTTTTTTGTGGAGCAGAGGAAATAAAACACGAGCTGAATAAGACGAGCAACAAAACTCCCTGAAGAAAATGTGTTAATGTCGTTTTTTACGCACGACAGACTCAGAGCTCAGACTGTGTATAAATATATTTATTTTAATAGATTCTTTTTCAGACCAAGGTTTACATTGTTTTCAAAACTCACGTGCATCTAAAGCTGTAAAAGAACGTGTTAAAATAAAATGATGCAAGAGCAAATGAACCACACTGGGCTGTAAGTTAAAGACAGTGTAAGACCCAGAGGTGGGACAGAGACAGAGACAGAGACAGAGACAGAGACAGAGACAGAGACAGAGGACAGAGACAGAGACAGAGACAGAGACAGAGACAGAGACAGAGACAGAGACAGAGACAGAGACAGAGACAGAGACAGAGACAGACAGAGACAGAGACAGAGACAGAGACAGAGACAGAGACAGAGAGACAGAGACAGAGACAGAGACAGAGACAGAGACAGACAGAGACAGAGGACAGAGACAGAGGACAGAGGACAGAGACAGAGACAGACAGAGACAGAGACAGAGACAGAGACAGAGACAGAGACAGAGACAGACAGACAGAGACAGACAGAGACAGAGACAGAGAGACAGAGACAGAGACAGAGACAGAGACAGAGACAGAGACAGAGACAGAGACAGAGACAGAGACAGAGACAGAGACAGAGACAGAGACAGAGACAGAGACAGAGACAGAGACAGAGGACAGAGACAGAGACAGAGACAGAGGACAGAGACAGAGACAGAGACAGAGACAGAGACAGAGACAGAGACAGAGACAGAGACAGAGACAGAGACAGAGACAGAGACAGAGACAGAGACAGAGGACAGAGACAGAGACAGAGACAGAGACAGAGACAGAGACAGAGACAGAGACAGAGACAGAGACAGAGACAGAGACAGAGACAGAGACAGAGACAGAGACAGACAGAGACAGAGACAGAGACAGAGACAGAGACAGAGACAGGGACAGAGACAGAGAGACAGAGACAGAGACAGACAGAGACAGAGACAGAGACAGAGACAGAGACAGAGACAGACAGAGACAGACAGAGACAGAGAGACAGAGACAGAGGACAGAGAGACAGAGACAGAGACAGAGACAGAGACAGAGGACAGAGACAGAGACAGAGGACAGAGGACAGAGACAGAGACAGAGGACAGAGACAGAGACAGAGACAGAGACAGAGACAGAGACAGAGACAGAGACAGAGACAGAGGACAGAGACAGAGACAGAGACAGAGGACAGAGGACAGAGAGACAGAGACAGACAGAGACAGAGACAGAGACAGAGACAGAGACAGAGACAGAGACAGAGACAGAGGACAGAGACAGAGGACAGAGACAGAGACAGAGACAGAGACAGAGGACAGAGACAGAGACAGAGGACAGAGACAGAGACAGAGACAGAGACAGAGGACAGAGACAGACAGAGACAGAGACAGACAGAGACAGAGACAGAGACAGAGGACAGAGACAGAGGACAGAGACAGAGGACAGAGCTCAGAAGTTCCAGTTTTCACAACAGGCGCAGTGTTTTATTTAAATATCATATTTTTAAACATGTTGTGTGACTTTGTGGGTGAGTTTTTCTCACTTGTTTCTCCGCTCGCGCAGAGTTCAAAGCCGCCTTCGACATGTTTGACACCGACGGTGGCGGTGACATCAGCACCAAGGAGCTGGGCACCGTGATGAGGATGTTGGGTCAGAACCCGACCCGAGAGGAGCTGGATGAGATCATCGAGGAGGTCGACGAGGACGGTGAGGAAATAAAATGAACAAACAAATAAAAACTACACAACACCGAGCCGAACTGTGACCTGAGATTCAGTTTAAACACCAAAAACATGGAACAGTCCGGGCCACGGCGCAGAGTCACGTGACTGAAGAGGAGATCTTGTCCTTCATTGTATAAGATCACAGATGACCTTATTTACTGTCATTTACACCATTAAAATTAGCAACCACAATCCTGTTCAAGTCTGTGTGTGCGCTCTGTGCCATTTACCTCCGTGCGTAATTACGCGCGGTCCGGAGGCCGGTGTTTGTGTTGGTTCCGCTGTGTGAAACAGAACCAGGCCTGACTCTCGTGTTCTTCTCGTGTTCTTCCCGTAGGCAGCGGCACCATTGACTTCGAGGAGTTCTTGGTGATGATGGTGAGGCTGCTCAAGGAGGACCAGGCCGGAAAGAGCGAGGAAGAGTTGGCCGAGTGCTTCCGCGTCTTCGACAAGTGCGTAAACGTCCCGCGCACAAACAAATCTGAGGAAGTCTGGGGACGGGACCTGGGGACGGGACGTGGGGGCAGGACTTGGGCTTGTTGGGTCAATAGAGCATCAATAGTCACCTGGATCTCATCCAGACTTTACCTGGGCTCTAGATGTGTGTAAAAGTCGTCTGGGTAGAATCCATGGCAGAGGAGGAATTCTATTTACATTCCATGTTTGTCTCTTACATTTTCTTGTCTTTTAATATGATTTGTCCCTTTAATAAATAAATACAAATACAAATTCAGATTGGATGAGCTGCGAAACGTATTTGGCCTAAACTTTTGTCCAGAATTTCTCCTTTGCCTTTTCCTGGGCTCAGTCTGTCCTCAGGTCGACCTGTTTCTACTCGAGTATCTGTGTCTCTCAGATGACTCTGTCCTGACACCAGCTCCTCCTGATGAACAGTTTTAGTTTGGTGTGGGAACTTTGAGGTGGGACTGTTCACTTTTTATATTTCCTGACTCCAGAGCAGGATTCTGGAAGGGCATCTGACTCTTTTGGCCTTAGTCTCTGTTGTCTCATATTCAACACTTAACGAAGAACGAGGTCTGATTGTTTTGTGGAACAGAGGAAAGTTCAGGAGCAGTTTTAGTTCTCACCAGCTGTAATCAGTCAGTTCTCGTTCCTCGTTCCTCTCGTCCGTTGCTGATGTTTTGGTGTTTTGATGTTTTGGTGTTTGGTTTTTTTCAGGAACGCTGACGGTTACATCGACAGAGAGGAGTTTGCTCTGATCATCCGCAGCACCGGAGAGAGCATCACAGAAGACGAGATCGACGAGCTGATGAAGGACGGAGACAAAAACTCAGACGGCATGCTCGACTTTGACGGTAAATACAAGAACCTGGACCGGTTCTGGTCCACACTTAGACCTGGGGTAGACCTGGTTTGCTCCTGGTTTAACCCTGGTCCTCTCCTCGTTTAGTTTAGACCTGGTTTAGTCCTGGGTTAGATCTTGTTTAGACCTGGTTTAGTGCCTACATACACAGAATTCTTAACTTTGACGATAATTACAAGCACCTGGATCTAGTCTAGTCCTGGTCTAGTCCTGGTCCAGTCCTGGTCCAGTCCTGGTCCAGTCCTGGTCCAGTCCTGGTCCAGTCCTGGTCCAGTCCTGGTTCACATCGGGTTAAGTCCTTTTACCTGATTTTCCTGGTGTAGTGACCACAGCCTGGACACGTCTCTGGACTGTAGCTCGAGTTTTTCCTCTGAAGCTGCGACACAAGATCCTGGGATTTTTATTTCAACATTTTTCATTTACACAGAAAAAACTGGAGAGTTAAAATTTCAGTGTGAAATATTTCAGAGTTGTTTAAACATAAAAAGTGTTTTATTTTTACTCTTTGAGAGTTAAATGTGAGTTGGAGTTGGGTTTTTGTCAGAGTTGATTTGGTTGAAGTTAATTCAACTTCTCTTAGTGTTAATTTGTCTCCAACACTTCAAACTCCCACCAGAGAAGAACCAGTTTGAACCAGTTTTGTTCTGAATTTGATCTTAAATTAACTCAAATAAAGTGTGAAAATAAAACTCCTCTGTGTGTTGTTGAGTTAAATCAGGATAACTCTACAAAGTGTTATCTGTTTACTCTCTAAACCTTCATTTAACTCTGGATTTGGGTTAAACAGGAACTTTGGTCCAGTTTTACTTCATGAACTTTTACACAAGTGTTAAATTAACTCTAGAACAGAGTGACTCAGACAAACTCTGAGGAAATGTTCAAACTGACTCTGTTAATTCTGAGTTAATTTGAACACAACACTTCTTACTGTGGACAATCTGACTCCAAATTCTCTCCTGAGCGCCGGCCTCAATGAGCTTCATTTGACTAGAGCTGAACTCTGTGGTGTCAGAACACGAGTGTTAACGACAAAAAAACTCTGTTTATCCAACCAGGATATCGACAGAACCGATATTTGACGATTTCCGATACCAAAAGTGTGTCGTGTGTGTGTCATGTGTGTGTGTGTGTCGTGTGTGTGTGTGTGTGTGTGTGTCGTGTGTGTGTGTCGTGTGTGTCATGTGTGTGTCGTGTGTGTCGTGTGTGTGTGTCGTGTGTGTGTCGTGTGTGTGTCGTGTGTGTGTCGAGTGTGTGTCGTGTGTGTCGTGTGTGTCGTGTGTGTCGTGTGTGTCGTGTGTGTCGTGTGTGTGTCGTGTGTGTGTGTGTGTCGTGTGTGTGTGTGTGTGTGTGTGTCGTGTGTGTGTGTCGTGTGTGTCGTGTGTGTGTCGTGTGTGTGTCGTGTGTGTGTCGTGTGTGTGTGTGTGTGTGTGTCGTGTGTGTGTGTGTGTGTGTGTCGTGTGTGTCGTGTGTGTCGTGTGTGTGTGTTCGTGTGTGTGTCGTGTGTGTGTCGTGTGTGTGTCGTGTGTGTCGTGTGTGTGTCGTGTGTGTCGTGTGTGTGTCGTGTGTGTGTGTCGTGTGTGTGTGTGTGTGTGTGTGTCGTGTGTGTCGTGTGTGTGTGTGCGTGTGTGTCGTGTGTGTGTCGTGTGTGTGTGTGTGTCGTGTGTGTGTCGTGTGTGTGTCGTGTGTGTGTGTGTGTCGTGTGTGTGTCGTGTGTGTGTGTCGTGTGTGTGTCGTGTGTGTCGTGTGTGTGTCGTGTGTGTGTCGTGTGTGTGTGTGTCGTGTGTGTGTCGTGTGTGTCGTGTGTGTGTCGTGTGTGTCGTGTGTGTGTCGTGTGTGTCGTCGTGTGTGTGTCGTGTGTGTGTGTGTGTGTCGTGTGTGTGTCGTGTGTGTGTCGTGTGTGTGTGTGTGTGTCGTGTGTGTGTGTGTGTGTGTCGTGTGTGTGTGTGTGTGTCGTGTGTGTGTGTGTGTGTGTGTGTGTGTCGTGTGTGTGTGTGTGTGTCGTGTGTGTCGTGTATGTGTGTGTCGTGTGTGTGTCATGTGTGTGTGTCGTGTGTGTGTCGTGTGTGTGTCGTGTGTGTGTCGTGTGTGTCGTGTGTGTGTCGTGTGTGTCGTGTGTGTGTCGTGTGTGTGTGTGTGTGTGTGTCGTGTGTGTCGTGTGTGTGTGTGTGTGTCGTGTGTGTGTCGTGTGTGTGTCGTGTGTGTGTCGTGTGTGTGTCGTGTGTGTGTCGTGTGTGTGTCGTGTGTGTGTCATGTGTGTGTCGTGTGTGTGTGTGTGTCGTGTGTGTGTCGTGTGTGTGTCGTGTGTGTGTCGTGTGTGTGTCGTGTGTGTGTCGTGTGTGTCGTGTGTGTCGTGTGTGTGTGTGTGTGTGTCGTGTGTGTCATGTGTGTGTCGTGTGTGTGTCATGTGTGTGTCGTGTGTGTGTCGTGTGTGTGTCATGTGTGTGTCGTGTGTGTGTCGTGTGTGTGTCATGTGTGTGTCGTGTGTGTTGTGTGTCGTGTGTCGTGTGTGTGTCATGTGTGTGTCGTGTGTGTGTCGAGTGTGTGTGTGTGTGTCGTGTGTGTGTCATGTGTGTGTGTCGTGTGTGTGTCGTGTGTGTGTCGTGTGTGTGTCGTGTGTGTGTCGTGTGTGTCGTGTGTGTGTGTGTCGTGTGTATAAAGTGTGACTCCCGTTGATCTGTGGCTCATATTTTTCTTCTTTTTTTCCTCAGAATTCCTCAAGATGATGGAGAATGTGCAATAAACGCCGACGTCTCTTGGACATTCCTCCTTCTGTCCCTCCGCCCCGTCCGTCCGTCCATCCTCTCATCCTCTCATCCTCT
>NW_026571515.1:616256-628080 GCF_026225935.1 Boleophthalmus pectinirostris | reverse complement strand
CAGAGATGAGCCAGAAACGAGCCATAGGACCGAGAGACGAGCCAGAGGAGCAGGATGGACCTCAGATGTTCAGGTTCTGCTGCTGCACTCAGACCAAACCACATCCTGAGCTCATGTACATGAAACTATCACTGAAGTAAAACACAAAGACTCTCAGGAGGTCAGAACATGAACCGAACCTAAAACCAGAATCAAAACTCACTCCTCATGTTCCTCACGTCTGGATCCTAAAAAAGAACCACTGACAGAACCGAGCAGAACCGAGAAGAACCGAGAAGAACCTTTGCTGAATGTGTTTAGAACAATCTGGAACTGGACCAGGACAAATGTAAGAGACTAGAATACACACACGGACCAAACCAGGACCAAACCAGGACTAAACCAGGACTAAACCAGGACTAAACCAGGTCTAAACCAGGTCTAAAACCCAGTCTAAACCAGGTCTAAACCAGGACTGAACCAGGACTAAACCAGAACTAAACCAGGACTAAACCAGGACTAAACCAGGACTAAAACCAGGTCTAAACCAGGTCTAAACCAGGACCAAACCAGGACTAAACCAGGACTAAACCAGGTCTAAACCAGGACTAAACCAGGACTAAACCAGGACTAAACCAGGTCCAGGACTAAACCAGGACTAAACCAGGACTAAACCAGGACTAAACCAGGACTGAAACCAGGACTAAACCAAAAACCAGGACTAAACCAGGACTAAAACCAGGACTAAACCAGGACTGAACCAGGACCAACCAGGACTAAACCAGGACTAAACTAAACCAGGACTAAACCAGGACTGACCAGGACTAAACCAGGACTAAACCAGGACTAAACCAGGACTAAACCAGGACTAAAACCAGGACTAAACCAGGACTAAACCAGGAAACCAGGACCAAACCAGGACTAAACCAGGACTAAACCAGGACTGAACCAGGACCAAACCAGGACTAAACCAGGACTAAACCAGGACTGAACCCAGGACTAAACCAGGACTAAACCAGGACTAAACCAGGACTGAACCAGGACTAAACCAGGACTAAACCAGGACTAAACCAGGACTAAACCAGGACTAAACCAGGACTGAACCAGGACCAAACCAGGATCACACAGATATGTGACACATGAGAACAGAAAATATTATTTAATGTAGAAAATCTCTGTGGCTCTGAGTTTGTACAAACGAGAGCAGAAAAATCACTTTATACTTTTAGAAACCGTCTGTTCTTTCTGTTCTTTCTGTTCTTTCTGTTCTTCTCGACGTGTTCAGAAACATAAAACATCTTCAAATGACAAACACAATATTATAATGAAGAAACTCTCCAAAACAAACTCTGTGATTATTATGGTTTTCATATTTTCACCTCCAGCAGCAGTTTTCATCCACTTCCTCTTTCATTTAAATCCACTTCTTCTTTAATAATCTGTAATAAAGTTTGAGTGACAGCTGCGGTTTTCCTCCGGAGCGCCGGGACTTTGGGAAAACCCGCAGCTCTTTGCACACGGCACGCCTCCTCTCCGCTCTCCTCGCGCACGTTCACAGGTTTAGATTTCTCTGGTTTGTGAAGATATTAACACGACACCAACAGTCAAATTCACCTTGTAATTCTCACAGACGGTTTAGAGAAACGAACAGGACGAACTCTGAGTTTTCTGGAGCTCGGGACTCGAGGACAAACCGACGTCGACCCGGAGAAAAAACAACGGAACGAACGAACAAACCGAGGATCTGAAACACAAACTGAGGCGAGTTCGACGCAGAGCGAAACGGTTTCATCACAGCGAAATGTCGGGACAAAGTAAACGAAAAGAACTGTCTGTTTAGAGTAATAGTAGTAGTAGTAGTAGTAGTAGTAGTAGTAGTAGTAGTAGTAGTAGTAGTAGTAGTAAGTAGTAGTAGTAGTAGTAGTTAGTAGCAGTAGTCAGCAGCACTACAAAACAAAACACAGACTACAGTCCCACAGATCATAACTGAAAGGATTTAGGCGGAAGGAAAAAGTATTTCTAACCCAAACCCGATTAAACAACAACAGAATTTCTAGAAAAAAAAAAAAAGGTGTCATAGGTGAATCTGCCGCACCATCGTTGTAGCAGTTTTAGTTCGTTGTCACATGGGAGGGAGGCAGAAATACACTGCAATTTGTTTAAAAAAAACACCAAATCAATCTAAAAACACTTCAGTGTCCAAATCAAATGTCAATGTCAAATCCAAGGTCCACACATCATCTGAGGAGGTTTAACGACCCAATGAACAGTGATGAAAACCCAGACATTTGCATCACTTTATTAAAAAAATAAATTAAAAAAAACCCACACGAAAAAAACAGGACATGAAAAACAGACATGTCCGGGGAAAAACGGACGTTTGGATTAAAGTTCACACTGGAGATTCACACACAAGTCACACTTAACTGGAAATGTGAACCACCTCGCAACAAAAAGACTGAAGACTGTAGTGAACGTTACACTGGAGAAACTAAACAGACACTTCACAAGAACCAACACAGACGAGAGAACAACACAGGACCTCAGTCTGATGTTCATCTCTTGGTTTGAGAGGAGAGTGAAAGAAACCATTTTTATTAACAAAGAGAATCCTTCTCTAAACAGAAATGGACTCAGACTCCATCTGTCTCCTGTTTACACGTCCATCCTCAAACCTCCAACAAAACAAACAAGAAGAACAGGTGGAGTCAGGTCAGGACCAGAGGTGTGGAAGCTCCATTATGACCATGAATTGTTCTGTTCATTAGACCCCACACCCTGTACAGGTCAACAGACCCAACTAACAAACACAAACTGTAAACAAGTGTGTGTTAGTTCCAGAGGAGTTTCAGTGTAGTTAGCTCCTCCTGCAGATGTAAGGAAGAGTCACCAGAGTCTGACAGAACTGAAAAAGCAGCTTGGACGAACTGAGGAACATCTTCAACTAAACTAAACTTTTGTCCAGTCGACAAACTGAATTTTCTCCTGGTCGTGGATTCTACCTGAACGACTGAGGGACTCTTCACACACACAGTCCCACAGATCATGACCGAAAGGGTTTAAACTGAAGTAAAAAGTACTTTTCAGGCCAAACCCAATTAAACAACCACAGAATTTCAAGAAAAAGAAACAGCGTATGAACAGCGAGTTTATATTTACAATTTCAGTTCTTTGTTACTGTTTCCAAGTTGAGTTTTTGGTCGTGTTGATGTGTTCAGTCGTGTTTGTGAAGAGAAAATGTCTCTAAAAACTTGTGACACAAATCTGATTTTTCGTCTCTATGCTCCTGTTTCTGATGTTTTAAAACTGTCCCACCTGATGTAAAATAATAAATAACTCTTTTCACATTGTATCTTCTGCACATATTCAACACAATTTGGATTTTGGAACATGACACAATAGTTAGATCGATTTCTTGATTTCTTGGATCAGTCACAGATCAGGAACTATAAAAGTCCGACTATTGCTCCTCCCCCCGCCCGTCCTGAGAAAGCACAGGCTCCGCCCTCCAAACGTGACGTAGGCGACGAGTGAGCCGCCCTTCCTCCGCCGTCTCAGGGAGGGAGGGGGAGACAGACGTGACCCTGACAGCGGCAGGAATAAACTTTTATTCATCATGGAGACACAGCGCGTTCAGCCGCATGTGTTGGACCCGGAATCGGACGAGGACTTTGAGGTAATGGTTTAGTCCCGGTTAAATCCTGTTTTAGTCCTGGTTTAGACTTGGTTTTAGTCCTGGTTTAGTTCTGTTTTTAGTTCTGGTTCAATCCTGGTTTAGACTTGGTTTTAGTCCTGGTTTTAGTCCTGGTTTAGTCTGGTTTAGTCCTGGTTTAGTCCTGGTTAGTTCCTGGTTTAGTCCTGGTTTAGTCCTGGTTTAGTCCTGTTTAGTCCTGGTTTAGTCCTGGTTTTAGTCCTGGTTTAGTCCTGGTTTAGTCCTGGTTTAGTCCTGGTTTTAGTCCTGGTTTAGTCCTGGTTTAGTCCTGGTTTAGTCCTGGTTTAGTTTTTAGTCCTGGTTTAGTCCTGGTTTAGTCCTGGTTTAGTCCTGGTTTAGTCCTGGTTTAGTCCTGGTTTTAGTCCTGGTTTAGTCCTGGTTTAGTCCTGGTTTTAGTCCTGGTTTAGTCCTGGTTTTAGTCCTGGTTTAGTCCTGGTTTAGTCCTGGTTTAGTCCTGTTTAGTTTGGTTTAGTCTTTTAGTCCTGGTTTTAGTCCTGGTTTTTAGTCCTGGTTGGTTTAGTCCTGTTTAGTCCTGGTTTAGTCCTGGTTTTAGTCCTGGTTTAGTCCTGGTTTAGTCCTGGTTTAGTCCTGGTTTAGTCCTGGTTTAGAGTCTGGTTTAGTCTGGTTTTAGTCCTGGTTTAGTAGTCCTGGTTTTAGTCCTGGTTTAGTCCTGGTTTAGTTGTTTAGTCCTGGTTTAGTCAGTCCTGGTTTAGTCCTGGTTTAGTCCTGGTTTAGTCCTGTTAGTCCTGTTTAGTCCTGGTTTAGTCCTGGTTTAGTCCTGGTTTAGTCCTGGTTTAGTCCTGGTTTTAGTCCTGGTTTAGTCCTGGTTTAGTCCTGGTTTAGTCCTGGTTTTGTCCTGGTTTAGTCCTGGTTTAGTCCTGGTTTAGTCCTGGTTTAGTCCTGGTTTAGTCCTGGTTCCTGGTTTAGTCCTGGTTTTAGTCCTGGTTTAGTCCTGGTTTAGTCCTGGTTTAGTCCTGGTTAGTTGGTCCTGGTTTGTCCTGGTTTAGTCCTGGTTTAGTCCTGGTTTAGTCCTGGTTTAGTCCTGGTTTAGTCCTGGTTTTTCCTGGTTTTAGTCCTGGTTTTAGTCCTGGTTTAGTCCTGGTTTAGTCCTGGTTTAGTCCTGGTTTAGTCCTGGTTTAGTTCCTGGTTTAGAGTCCTGGTTTAGTCCTGGTTTAGAGTCCTGGTTTAGTCCTGGTTTAAGTCCTGGTTTAGTCCTGGTTTAGTCCTGGTTTAGTCCTGGTTTAGTCCTGGTTTAGTCCTGGTTTAGTCCTGGTTTAGTCCATGGTTTACCCAGGTTTAAACCTGGTTTAGTCCTGGTTTAGTCCTGGTTTAGTCCTGGTTAGTTCCTGGTTTAGTCCTGGTTTACCTGGTTTAGTCTGGTTTAGTCCTGGTTTAGACCTGGTTTAGTCCTGGTTTAGTCCTGGTTTAGTCCTGGTTTAGTCCTGGTTTAGTCCTGGTTTAGAGTCCTGGTTTAGTCCTGGTTTAGTCCTGGTTTAGTCCTGGTTTAGTCCTGGTTTAGTCCTGGTTTAGACCTGGTTTAGTCCTGGTTTAGTCCTGGTTTTAGACCTGGTTTAGTCCTGGTTTAGTCCTGGTTTAGTCCTGGTTTAGTCCTGGTTTAGACCTGTTTTAGACCTGGTTTAGTCCTGGTTTAGTCCTGGTTAGTCCTGGTTAGTCCTGGTTTAGTCCTGGTTTAGTCCTGGTTTAGACCTGGTTTAGTCCTGGTTTAGTCCTGGTTTAGTCCTGGTTTAGACCTGGTTTAGTCCTGGTTTAGTCCTGGTTTAGTCCTGGTTTAGACCTGGTTTAGTCCTGGTTTAGTCCTGTTTAGTTGGTGTCCTGGTAGTCCTGGTTTTAGTCCTGGTTTAGTCCTGGTTTAGACTGTAAGTCCTGGTTTAAGTCATGGTTTTAGTCACTGGTTTAGTCACTCTGGTATCTGGAGTCCAGTTTTAAAACTCCTGTAGTTCTTGAAGCGTCGTTGGTGAAGTGTCGCTCGCAAACAAAAATATTGATCTTATTTATATTGATCTTTTTATCTGTTCCCAGAAATAAAGCGAAGTGTTTTCTGCTGCGTCAAACGTGTCACAGGTGAATCGGCCGCGTCGTCGTTGGAGCAGCTTTAGTTCGTTGTCACGTGGGACCAGTGTTGGGAGTATTACTTTTAAAATGTAATCCCCTACAGATTACACATTACATAACCAAAATGTAGTTTGTAATGTAACTAAATTACTTAAAGTGAGTAATGTAATCTGGATACTCTGGATTACTTGGTTTTCTGTAGAGAAGCAAAGACCAGGAAATCTTCACATAAGATGATTTGGCTGCTAAAAGAAAATAAAAAACCCAGACTTTATTTAACTTTATTTATTTTATTTAAAAAATAGTATTGATAGAAGAAATTTAATCTTGTTAAATTCTGTTTGAGACCTGATTTAGACCTGGTTTAGACCTGATTTAGACCTGATTTAGACCTGATTTAGACCTGGTTTAGACCTGGTTTAGACCTGGTTTAGTGTCCAGCAATGAGTGGAATTACTGGAAAAAAAAAAAGGGATATAGTCCAAAATGTGAAAACAGTTAAATCCCTCTGTGTAATCCATTTATTTAAACCAAGTAACTGTAATCTAATTACAACTCACTTCAACAGTAACTGTAACTGAATACAGTTACTCATCATTTGTACTCTGATTACTCTGGTACATGTAATCTGTTACTCCCGACACTGTGTGGGAGGGAGGCAGAAATACACTGCAATTTGTTTAAAAAAAAGTCAAATCATTGTAAAAACCACCTGGGCAACAAGTCCAAGGTCCAAACATCACATCAGGAAGAAAAGTCTGAAAACTGGATTTTGCAGGAGATGGAACCGGATGAAAACAGAAAACGTTAATGTGCATTTGTGCTTCGTCGTGTTTCAGTCCGACTGTTTGTGTCTCGCTCCTGAGTCACAGACGCCACCACAGACGTTCAGTTTAATGGCCCCATGAACACATGAAAACCTGAACATTTACTTCACTTTATAAAAAAACCCGGACGGTCAGGACAGGACGCAAGAAACAGACATGTGAAAAACTAATGTTTGGTCGCCCCAGACCAGAGGTGTTCACACTTTTTCATCATGTGAGCTTCTTACAAAATGACCAAGTCAAAATGATCGACCTGATACAAAGTCAAACAAACTGCACTGAAACACTCTGTGCCCTTTTCTGGACCCTCCCCCACAGTTTGAGAACCTCTTCTTTAAGAGAACTTCCTCTGGCACTTTACACAAAACTGTGAAAAAACTGAAGGAAGATTTTTAAACCTGTTTTTTAAAGTTCCAAACTGGAGTTTCATTCTTTTGTGGTTTTGCAGTGATATTTTCCAGCCTCTGCACGTTTACCAAACCAAACGCACATCGTGACAAACACAGATGCATTTGTCACTTTTGTTAGACAAACTTCAGCCAAATGTGGCAGTAGGTCTGTTCTGTAGATCCGCTCTATGCTGTAGACCTGCTTTGTGCCAACACTGGAACACAAATTTAGACTGGTTTTTGCTTCACGTTTGGTCTTGTTCTTCTAATCAGCCGCACTGTGGGAGGGGCTTGTGTTGGCTGTACGCAGAGTCTCCGCGGGTTTCAAATGAGCGCACAGGCCGAACTGAGACGCCCCACACACTCCTGCACCTGATACAAGTACTACTACTACTACTACTACTACTACTACTACTACTACTACTACACTTCTACCACCGAGTACTACAACTGGTACCACACACTCCTGCACCCGCTACAAGTACTACTACTACTACTACTACTACTACTACTACTACTACTACTACTACACTTCTACCACCGAGTACTACAACTGGTACCACACACTCCTGCACCCGATACAAGTACTACTACTACTACTACTACTACTACTACTACTACTACACTTCTACCACCGAGTACTACAACAGGTACCACACGCTCCTACACCACCACGTACAAGTACTACTACTACTACTACTACTACTACTACACTTCTACCACCGAGTACTACAACAGGTACCACACGCTCCTGCACCCGATACAAGTTTATTACCAACAGCAGCCGGAATGAAACATGATCAGACTTGTTGAGTGTCAGACTGAGTCCAAACACGAGTCTGAGACGAGACACGACGATCGACCCACACGACCTTGGAGATCGACTGGTAGATCGAGATCGACGTATTGAGCACCTCTGGTCTAGATTAAAGTTCACACTGGAGATTCACACACAAGTCACATTTAACTGGAAATGTGAACGAGCTCGCAACAAAAATCTGATTTCACAAAAAAATCCAACTTGAGCTTTAAACTCTCCAGACTTAAACTTTATTTCACATCATTTGACAGAAACACAAGTTTTTTTCTGAACATGTAAAAGTCAAACTGACAGAAAACATTAAGAGCAGAAGTGACATGTGAAGTTCACAGGGTTCAGATCTTTGGGATTCACATGTTGCTCCAGTGAGTTTTACACTGTTTGTCCTAAATGTTTCTACAAACTCTTTATGAGATTCAAGAAAAAAACATCCCACTTCCTCAGGCTCCGTATTTTCCCGTCTGTTGTGATGGACGGAGTTTACGGTGGATGTGTGGAAAAGTGACGGCGACGTGACGGCGACGGACGTGACGGCGACGCGACGTGACGGCGACGTGACGGCGACGCCTCCGACGCGCGGCTCCACACGCCGTTTCTTTGTCTTGACGTTCCTTTTTTTTTCTGTAAAATCTGATTTGCGGAGCAGCGAGGAGCCGTCAGTCTGTCCACACGAGCCCAGTCACACACTCACACACACACTTCACACACACACTTCACACACACACTTCACACACACACTTCACACACACACTTCATTCATAATTTACGACAGAGCGACTCTCACTGAGCTTTTGTGTTCCGTCTAAACCAGAACAAAACCAGGACTAAACCAGGACTAAACCAAGTCTAAACCAGGACTAAACCAAGTCTAAAACCAGGACTAAACCAGGACTAAACCAGGACTAAACCAGGACTAAACCAGACTAAACCAGGACTAAACCAGGACTAAACCAGAACTAAACCAGGACTAAACCAGGTCTAAACCAGGACTAAAACCAGAACTAAACCAAGTCTAAACCAAGTCTAAAACCAGGACTAAACCAGAACTAAACCAGGACTAAACCAAGTCTAAAACCAGGACTAAACCAGGACTAAACCAGGACTAAACCAGGACTAAACCAGGTCTAAATCTTGAGTTTATTTCTTCACAGTTTTTGTTTCATGTGGAGAGTTTCAGGAATCACAGAGAAATAAACCAGAAACCAGGTCACACACGTGCACCTGTCACTTTCACCTGCCTCTCACCTGTCGCTCCTGCCCCCCCCCCCCCCCCCGCCTGTGTGTCCTGTGTCCCTGTCAGACTGTGTCGTCCTCCGTCCTCTCCGTCCTTCTCCTCCCTCTGGTCCTGATGAAAGGGAAACCGCAGCATCCGCCTCCGTTGCCCCCGGAGACGCCATAGCAACCAGCGCATCACCTCCACTCACCGCCGTCACCGCCGCCGCCGCCGCCGCCGCCGCCGAACATCAGCGCGAGAGCCGAGAATAAACACGCGCGGCCTTTACCGACACGAGGACAACGAGGAACACGAGGAGCGAGAGAAACGCACGGAGACGAAACACGAACGGAAAATGTGTGAAAATGTTTGTTTGTTTGTTTATTTGTTTGTTTGTTTATTTGTTTGTTTGTTTATTTGGACCTGATCTGAGCTGATCTGTGATACAAATGTACAAGAAATCTGCACGTTTATTTATTTACTGATCTCGTTCAAATGGACGGAGCCGATGGTACGAGGAGGAAAAAGAAGAGAAACACTCAGTATTAAAATGTGTTTGACAGACAAGAAATATTCCTGTATTTTTATTATTTCATTATTATTTCCGTTTCCATGGCGATCAGAGACAATCCCAGTGTGGGACTCCTGCGTTTTCTTGCGCTCGAGGTTCAGAAACACAAACTCGGACTCGTTTGTCGCAGAATTAAATGTTGACATGTTTTTATTTAAAGAGGAGTTTTCATTTTTATTCAGAATTTAAATTAGTTTTTTTTTTTTTTTTTTTTTTCAGAATATAAAGTTCTCGTCGTGTAAACGTGCGCCGCAAAAAAACAAATCTACCAAAGTTCAGACCAGAGCCCGACCGATATGAAACCGATAAAACAGGAGTTGGAGCTTTTCTCTCTCTGTCTGTCACTGTCACACTCTCTTTCTCTTTTCTCTCTTTCTCTTTTCTCTCTCTTTCTTTTCTTAGTCTCTGTCTGTCTCCTCTTTCTCTCTGTTCTCTCCCTCTTCTCTCTCTCTCTCTGTCACACTATCCCTCTCTCTTTCTTTCTCTTTTCTGTCTCTCGCTCCCTGTTTTTGTTTTCTTTCTTTCTCTTTTCTCTCTCTCCCTCTCTCTCTCTTTCTTTCTCTCTCCCTCCCTGTCTGTTTTCTCTATTCTCTCTTTTCTCTCCCTCTTCTCTCTCTCTTTCTGTAACTGTCACACTCTCTTTCTTTCTCTCTTTCTCTTTTCTCTCTCTTTCTTTTCTTAGTCTCTGTCTCCTCTTTCTCTCTCTTTCTTTCTCTTTTCTGTCTCTCGCTCCCTGTTTTTGTTTTCTTTCTTTCTCTTTTCTCTCTCTCCTCTCTCTCTCTCTCTTTCTCTCTCTCTCCCTGTCTGTTTTCTCTATTCTCTCTTTTCTCTCCCTCTTCTCTCTCTCTTTCTGTAACTGTCACACTCTCTTTCTCTCTCTTTCTCTTTTCTCTCTCTCTCTCTCTCTGTGTCTTTCCTTTCTCTTTTCTCTTTCTTTCTCTTTTCTCTCTCCCTCTCTCTTTCTCTCTCTCTCCCTGACTGTTTTCTCTATTCTCTCTTTTCTCTCTCTCCCTCTCTCTTTTCTCTCTCTCTCCCTCTTCTCTCTCTCTTTCTGTAACTGTCACACTCTCTTTCTTTCTCTCTTTCTCTTTTCTCTCTCTTTCTTTTCTTAGTCTCTGTCTCCTCTTTCTCTCTGTTCTCTCTCTCTCTCTCTGTCACACTATCCCTCTCTCTTTCTTTCTCTTTTCTCTCTCTCCCTCTCTCTCTTTCTTTCTCTCTCCCTCCCTGTCTGTTTTCTCTATTCTCTCTTTCTCTCCCTCTTCTCTCTCTCTTTCTGTAACTGTCACACTCTCTCTTTCTTTCTCTTTTCTGTCTCTCGCTCCCTGTTTTTGTTTTCTTTCTTTCTTTCTCTTTTTTCTCTCTTTCTCCCTCTCTCTTTCTTTTTTCTCTCTCTTTCTCTTTTCTCTTTCTCTCTGTCTGTTTTCTCTCTTTTCTCTCCCTCTTCTCTCTCTCTGTAACTGTCACATTATCCCTCTCTCTTTCTCTTCTCTCTCTCTCTCTCCCTGTGTCTTTCCTTTCTCTATCTCTTTCTCTTTTCTCTTTCTTTCTCTTTCTTTCTTTCTTTCTTTCTTTCTCTTTTCTTAGTCTCTATCTGTCACTCTCCCTGTCTGTTTTCTCTCTCTCTCTCTCTCTCTCTCTCTCTGTCACACTATCCCTCTCTCTTTATTTCTCTTTTCTGTCTCTCGCTCCGTTTTTGTTTTCTTTCTTTCTCTCTCTTTCTCTCTCTCTCCCTGACAGTTTTCTCTATTCTCTCTTTTCTCTCCCTCTTCTCTCTCTCTGTCACACTCTCTTTCTCTTTCTTTCTCTCTTTCTCTTTTCTCTCTCTCTCTCTCCTGTGTCTTTCCTTTCTCTATCTCTTTTCTCTTTCTTTCTCTTTTCTCTCCTTCTCTGTTTTCTGTCTCTTCTCTCTTTCTCTCTCTCTTCCTCTCTTCTTCTTCTCGTCTGTTGTGGAGCGACGTCGATGAGAAAAGTCGAGACAAACGTGAAAGACGGAGCTAAAAAAAAAAAAAGAAAAAAAAGATGGAAATACCAAGAAAAAAGAATCAATGAAATAGAACGACTCACACTGAGAGAGAGAAAGAACGAGAGAAAGAAAGAGAGACACGTCAATGTGAAAGAGAAAGAGAGAGAGATGGAGAAGAAGAGAGGAGGAGAAGAGGTCAATATGTAAGAGAAGACATGAAAAAAAAGAGAAGAGAGGAAGAAAAGAGGACGAGAAGAAGCGAGACGGAGAGAGAGGT
>NW_026571515.1:606256-611256 GCF_026225935.1 Boleophthalmus pectinirostris | reverse complement strand
TGTGTGTGTCAGGTCCCTCCTCGTGTGTGTCAGGTCCCTCCTCGTGTGTGTCAGGTCCCTCCTCGTGTGTCAGGTCCCTCCTCGTGTGTGTCAGGTCCCTCCTCGTGTGTGTGTCAGGTCCCTCCTCGTGTGTGTCAGGTCCCTCCATGTGTGTGTCAGGTCCCCTCCTCTCGTGTGTGTGTCAGGTCCCTCCTCGTGTGTGTCAGGTCCCTCCTCGTGTGTGTGTCAGGTCCCTCCTCGTGTGTGTCAGGTCCCTCCTCGTGTGTGTCAGGTCCCTGTGTGTGTCAGGTCCCTGTGTGTGTCAGGTCCCTCCTCGTGTGTGTCAGGTCCCTCCATGTGTGTCAGGTCCCTCCTCGTGTGTGTCAGGTCCCTCCTCGTGTGTGTCAGGTCCCTCCTCGTGTGTGTCAGGTCCCTCCTCGTGTGTGTCAGGTCCCTCCATGTGTGTGTCAGGTCCGTCCATGTGTGTGTCAGGTCCCTCCTCATGTGTGTCAGGTCCCTCCTCAGACACACACACACTCAAAGAAGACGAGTTATACACAAGATTTTACTAAAAAAAACATCATCACTCTCTCTCTCGTTCTTCTCGTCTTTCTTCTCGTCTCTTCCTCCTCTTTCGTTCTCTTTCCTCTTGCCTTTTGCCCTTTTCCCTCTCTCTCTCTCTCTCTCTCTCTCTCTTTCTTTTCTTTTCTCTCTCTCTTCTCCCTGTAGAATAATCTCTTGACCTTTTCCTGTGTCCCATAACGACTCTTTCATCCAAACCACAAACCACTCCTCCTCCTCCACTCCTCCTCCACTCCACTCCTCCACTCCTCTCTCTCTCTCTCTCTCTCATCCCTCTGTCCTCGTCCTCTCTCTCTCTCTCTCTCTCCTCTCCTCCTTTTTCCTCTGACATTTCGAGAGTTTCTTGAGTCGATCTTTGACTCCACTTCACCTCCAAACACTGAAGAAGATAAAACCTCATCACGAGAGGGACCTGACACACACAGGGAGGGACCTGACACACACAGGGAGGGACCTGACACACACGAGGAGGGACCTGACACACACGAGAGGGACCTGACACACACAGGGAGGGACCTGACACACACGAGAGGGACCTGACACACCGACACTGGAGGGACCTGACACACACGACACACACGAGAGGGACCTGACACACACGAGAGGGACCTGACACACATGAGGAGGGACCTGACACACACGAGAGGGACCTGACACACACGAGGAGGGACCTGACACACACAGGGAGGGACCTGACACACGGTGAGGGACCTGACACACACGAGAGGGACCTGACACACACGAGGAGGGACCTGACACACACGAGGAGGGACCTGACACACACGAGGAGGGACCTGACACACACGAGGGGGAGGGACTGACACACAGGGACCTGACACACACAGGGAGGGACCTGACACACACGGGAGGGAGGGACCTGACACACACGAGGAGGGCCTGACACACACGAGGAGGGACCTGACACACACGAGGAGGGACCTGACACACACGAGGGGGACCTGACACACACGGGGAGGACCTGACACACACGGGGAGGACCTGACACACACGGGGAGGGACCTGACACACACGGGAGGGACCTGACACACACGAGGGGACCTGACACACACGAGGAGGGACCTGACACACACGGGGAGGGACCTGACACACACGGGAGGGACCTGACACACACGGGGATGGACCTGACACACACAGAGGAGGGACCTGACACACACGAGGAGGGACCTGACACACACAGAGGAGGGACCTGACACACACGGGAGGGACCTGACACACACGAGGAGGGACCTGACACACACGAGGAGGGACCTGACACACACGACACACACACACACACAGGAGGGACCTGACACACACGGGGGAGGGAGGGACCTGACACACACGAGGAGGGACCTGACGGGAGGGACCTGACACACACGGGAGGGACCTGACACACACGGGAGGGACCTGACACACACGAGGAGGGACCTGACACACACAGGGAGGGACCTGACACACACAGGGAGGGACCTGACACACACGGGAGGGACCTGACACACACGGGGAGGGACCTGACACACACAGGGAGGGACCTGACACACACAGGGAGGGACCTGACACACACGGGAGGGACCTGACACACACGGGGAGGGACCTGACACACACAGGGAGGGGGTTTGGCTCTGAAGAAGGTGAGTTCCTGAGTCTTCGTCCCTGAACCTGTTGAACTTTGCAGTGAGTTCATCGTCGGAGCCTCAGGAGCTTCTGGATTATTTATGATTTCAGACGAACTCGTGTGAGAAAAGTCGATTTAAAAACGAGAAGAAAACGACGAGACAGAGACCACGTTTATACAGAAATGAATCTGCGAATCAGAAACATCTCTGTCCACACTCGTCGTTTCTGTGTCTGTGAGTTTTTCTCTCCACAACTTTGACACATTTATTTATATTTTACACAAACTAAACGTTAAATCACATGATTCATTTACATAAACTAATGTGTGTGAAAAAAACAGTTTCTTGTGTCTGATGTGGTTCAGTTTGTGTTGGACTCAGTGGAATATGAGTGTTCTCTCTGTGTCAGAGGGGTGTTCTCTCCTGTGTCAGAGGGGTGTTCTCTCTGTGACAGAGGGGTGTTCTCTCTGTGTGTGTCAGAGGGGTGTTCTCTCTGTGTCTCTCTGTGTCAGAGGGGTGTTCTCTCTGTGTGTGACAGAGGGGTGTTCTCTCTGTGTCAGAGGGGTGTGTCTCTCTCTGTGACAGAGGGGTGTTCTCTCTCTGTGTCAGAGGGTCTCTGTGTCAGAGGGGTGTGTGTCTCTCTGTGTCTGTGACAGAGGGGTGTTCTCTCTGTGTGAGAGGGGTGTTCTCTCTGTGTCAGAGGGTGTTCTCTCTGTGTGACAGAGGGGTGTTCTCTCTGTGACAGAGGGGTGTTCTCTCTGTGTCAGAGGGGTGTTCTCTCTGTGTCAGAGGGGTGTGTTCTCTCTGTGTCAGAGGGGTGTTCTCTCTGTGTCAGAGGGTGTTCTCTCTGTGTGTCAGAGGGGTGTTCTCTCTGTCAGAGGGTGTGTGTCAGAGGGGTGTTCTCTCTGTGTGACAGAGGGGTGTTCTCTCTGTGACAGAGGGGTGTTCTCTCTGTGACAGAGGGGTGTTCTCTCTGTGTGACAGAGGGGTGTTCTCTCTGTGTGACAGAGGGGTGTTCTCTCTCTGTGTGACAGAGGGGTGTTCTCTCTGTGTCAGAGGGGTGTTCTCTCTGTGACAGAGGGGTGTTCTCTCTGTGTGACAGAGGGGTGTTCTCTCTGTGTCAGAGGGGTGTTCTCTCTGTGTCAGAGGGGTGTTCTCTCTGTGACAGAGGGGTGTTCTCTCTGTGACAGAGGGGTGTTTCTCTCTGTTCTGTGTGACAGAGGGGTGTTCTCTCTGTGTCTGTGTGTACAGAGGGGTGTTCTCTCTGTGTGTCAGAGGGGGTGTTCTCTCTGTGACAGAGGGGTGTTCTCTCTGTGTGTGACAGAGGGGTGTTCTCTCTGTGTCAGAGGGGTGTTCTCTCTGTGTGACAGAGGGGTGTTCTCTCTGTGTCAGAGGGGTGTTCTCTCTGTGTGACAGAGGGGGTGTGTTTCTCTCTGTGTCACAGAGGGGTGTTCTCTCTGTGTCAGAGGGGTGTTCTCTCTGTGTCAGAGGGGTGTTCTCTCTCTGTGTCAAGAGGGGTGTTCTCTCTGTGACAGAGGGGTGTTCTCTCTGTGACAGAGGGGTGTTCTCTCTCTCTCTCTCTGTGTTTGTGTTGTGTTGTTGGTTCATGTGAAACTTTTCACACATTAAACGTGTGCAGGTGGTGCACACAGACACAAGTTTATGTGAATGGACACATATTGTGTGTTTTAGTGTTTTGTGGGTGAGACTCGGCGGTGACAGACACACATCAGAGTATCAGAGTTTTCAGGAGTCCCCGTCACATCTGGACCAACATGAAGTCGTGGAGCTGGAGGCTCCAGATCGTTCAGACTCTGGAGACGTTCAACATCAGATTAATGTGAACAAACCCTGTACACACAACAACACCACTCACATACACACTAGTGTGAACAGGGCCTGAGAGACACTGAACTATCCCTCCGTCCATCTGAACTGTCCTTCCATCCTTTCGTCTTTTGTTCATTTAAATCACATCACTGACTGAAAATGTCACATCAAATCGATCAACGAGAAACATTAAATCAACATCATCATGTCAATTCATCAAGTTAATCAAGTTAATCAAGTTAATCAGCATCAGAACATTACGCAGCAATTAAAGAAATAATTAAATAAATATTAACGTCTGTCACACACACGCAGACTCAGAGGAGGTTAAAGGTCACGATCTGAAGCATCGCCATGGTAACAGTGACAGCATCATCACGGGGCTCTGAAGGACCCCTGAGGCGTCTACGAACGCCTGATGTAAATCAACTGTTAGTGAACGAACAGTTAAACTGAGAAGATTTTACAACAGTTCCATGTGAAAAAGTATCGATACTGAAACAAACAAATAAACGACATAAACTGGACAAAACTAAACCTTTTAGAACAGAAGTGTTTTGTGAACTAAGATTTAACTATACGAAATAAATATGATTTTATGTTTAAAATGACTTCTATTCTTGTCTAAAAATGTGTATTATTTATTATTTAGTATTTATTTAGTATTTTTATTATCACTGTGGTTTAAAATCAGTTTGGGGAATTAGGAAAATGAAATTTAAATTTCAGCGTCGTGACACGAGCGCAGAACCTCCCCCACACCACCAGGGGGCGTCGTCTCAGAACATCTTACGCTTAAAAGACGCTCAGAGGAGACAGGGGCGAGACAGGGGCGAGACAGGGGCAGAGCACATAAGACTACATTTCCCATCAGCCATCTGGGGTTAGAAAGGTCAAAGCTTCTGAATCACACAAACTCTAAGCTTTAAATCATGTTCTAATGTTCTAATGTTCTAATGTTCCTCGTCACACTCAGAGCTGGAGTCGTGTTTA
>NW_026571515.1:584080-601041 GCF_026225935.1 Boleophthalmus pectinirostris | reverse complement strand
TGTATGTGTGTATGTGTGTTGTGTGTGTGTGTATGTGTGTGTTGTGTGTGTGTGTGTGTGTGTGTGTGTGTGTGTGTGTGTGGTGTGTGTGTGTGTGTAATGTGTGTGTGTGTGTGTGTGTGTGTGTGTGTGTGTGTGTGTGTGTGTGTGTGTGTGTGTGTGTGTTGTGTTGTGTGTGTTGTGTGTTGTGTGTGTGTGTGTGTGTGTGTGTATGGTGTGTGTGTGTGTGTTGTGTGTGTGTGTGTGTGTTGTGTGTGTGTGTGTGTGTGTGTGTGTATGTGTGTGTGTGTGTTGTGTGTGTGTGTGTGTGTGTGTTGTTGTGTGTGTGTGTGTGTGTGTGTGTATGTGTGTGTGTGTGTTGTGTGTGTTGTGTGTGTGTGTGTAATGTGTGTGTGTGTATGTGTGTGTAATGTGTGTATGTGTGTTGTGTGTGTGTGTATGTGTGTATGTATGTGTGTGTTGTGTGTGTATGTTGTGTGTGTGTGTTGTGTGTTGTGTGTGTGTGTGTTGTGTGTGTGTGTGTGTGTGTGTGTGTGTGTGTGTGTGTGTGTGTGTGTGTGTGTTGTGTTGTGTGTGTGTTGTGTGTGTGTGTGTGTGTGTGTGTGTGTGTGTGTGTGTGTGTGTGTGTGTGTGTGTGTATGTGTGTGTGTGTGTGTGTGTGTTGTATGTGTGTGTTGTAGTGTGTGTGTGTATGTGTCTGTGTGTGTATGTGTGTGTGTGTTGTTATGTGTGTGTGTGTGTATGTGTGTGTGTGTGTGTGTGTGTGTGTGTGTGTGTGTGTCACAGCTTCAACACAAACAAACACAGAAACACCAGAAAAACACGGATCGAAACTGAAGCTGAAGCATCGAAAACCACAAACTCGTCCAGATCCACGAGGAACCGAAGTTCAACCAATGAAAGTCAAAAAACAGTTCAGACGCTCGTGTCTTTGACGCCGTCGACCAACGGGACAAAAATGCTTGACGCGCGTCCGTTGCCGTGGAAACAAGAGCCCAGTCCTGGACTTTTCCTGAAACAGTGAGTGTGTTTACAGCACATCAATAACCCGGTTATGATCGGCTTTTTTGAGTCTCCCGGTTTCTTCATGGTTCATGTAAACGCAGTAACCTGGTTTCAGTGTCCTGGTTATTAGAAACTGAGTTACTGTGGCTGGTTTATTCAGATAGTAACTGTGATACTGTGACATGTAAATGCAGTATCATGCAAAATAAAGTTGAGTCACATGTGTCAAAGACACTTTCCAGCCTCTCACCACAAAGTAGTGACATAAATAAACTGACCAACATAAATAAATTGAACCAAACGAGTGAAATATGTAAAATAAAGAGCTGCACTAAACCTGCACATGTACAATCTGCACTTGTGACGCTGAAAAACTAAAACATGAACTATCTCCTGTACAACACACACACACACAGACAGAACAGACTCACCATCATCAGCACCTCTTCTGTCACAGAAACAACTCACATAATCCACTGAGTCGAGTCATTTAGTCCAAAAGAAACTGATCACATCAGCGACACAAGGAGCAGTTGTTTTTATCACCGCTAACAGTTTATGCTATTAGCCAAACTTAATTTGTTTCTGTAAAAACATAAACAAATGTAATGATGAAAGATCTGATCAAACAGCTGATGTGTCTATAGTGTTTATGGTTTAGATGTTGTAAAGTTGATTTATTTGTTGTTTGTTGGTTTGATTGGCAGTGGATTTGGGGAATCTCGTAGCTCGTTAGCTTCTTATGCTAAAGGAGCTCACGGTTTGTATTTTCCTGGTTTATTAAATTGATTTAAGTTCATTTTGTGCATTTGTAAGATTATGTGAAAAACCGGGACACTCCATTTGATCATGTCCACGTGGACAGAGTGTCCAGGTTTGTCATGAACATGTAAAACACAGAAACACGAACACTGACATGACCAGGACATGGACAATAACCAGGACACTGATGAACATGTGACTCACGTCAGACCAAACTTAGAGACTTTAAAACTTACTGGAGTTTTTACTTCTGGTTTAGACCTGGTTTAGTCCTGGTTTAGTCTGGTTTAGTTCTGGTTTAGTCCTGGTTTAGTTCTGGTTTAGTCCTGGTTTAGTTCTGGTTTAGTCCTGGTTTAGTTCTGGTTTAGTTCTGGTTTCGTCCTGGTTTAGTTCTGGTTTAGTCCTGGTTTAGTTCTGGTTTAGTCCTGGTTTAGTTCTTGTTTAGTCCTGGTTTATCCTGGGTCCTAGGTTTAGTCCTGTTTAGTCCTGGTTTAGTCCTGGTTTAGTCCTGGTTTAGTTCTGGTTTAGTTTAGTCCTGGTTTAGTCCTGGTTTAGTCCTGGTTTAGTCTGGTTTAGTCCTGGTTTAAGTCCTGGTTTAGTCCTGGTTTAGTCCTGGTTTAGTCTGGTTTACTGGTTTATCCTGGTTTAGTCTGGTTTAGTCTGGTTTAGTTCCTGGTTTAGTGGTTTAGTCCTGGTTTAGTCTGGTCTGGTTTAGTCCTGGTTTAGTCCTGGTTTATCCTGGTCTGGTTTAGTCCTGGTTTAGTCCTGGTTTAGTCCTGGTTTAGTCCTGGTTTAGTCCTGGTTTAGTCCTGGTTTAGTCCTGGTTTAGTCCTGGTTTATGTCTGGTCCTGGTCCTGGTTTAGTCCTGGTTTAGTCCTGGTTTAGTCCTGGTTTAGTCCTGGTTTAGTTGGTTTAGTCCTGGTCTGGTCCTGGTTTAGTCCTGGTTTAGTTCCTGGTTTAGTCCTGGTTTAGTCCTGGTTTAGTCCTGGTCCTGGTTTAGTCCTGGTTTAGTCCTGGTTTAGGTCCTGGTTTAGTCCTTGTCCTGGGTCCTGGTTTAGTCCTGGTTTAGTCCTGGTTTTAGTCCTGTTAGTGGTTTAGTCCCTGGTTTAGTCCTGGTCTGGTCTGGTTTAGTCCTGGTTTAGTCCTGGTTTAGTCCTGGTTTAGTCCTGGTTTAGTCTGGTTTAGTCCTGGTCTGGTTAGTCCTGGTTTAGTCCCTGGTTTAGTCCTGGTTTAGTCCTGGTTTTAGTTCTGGTTTAGTCCTGGTTTAGTCCTGGTTTTAGTCCTGGTTTATTCTGGTTTGGTCCTGTTTAGTCCTGGTTTAGTCCTGGTTTAGTCCTGGTTTAGTCCTGGTTTAGTTCTGGTTTAGTCCTGGTTTAGTCCTGGTTTAGTTCTGGTGTTTGTGGTGTATATGTTCATGTTTGTGGTTCTGGTTCTTGGGTTTTTCTTTTTCTTCCTGATAATAAAGTCACTGCGTCTCTGGATACTCGTCCCTGTGTGTCAGGTCCCTCCCCGTGTGTGTCAGGTCCCTCCCCGTGTGTGTCAGGTCCTTCCTCGTGTGTCAGGTCCCTCCCCGTGTGTGTCAGGTCCCTCCTCGTGTGTGTCAGGTCCCTCCCCGTGTGTGTCAGGTCCCTCCTCGTGTGTGTCAGGTCCCTCCTCGTGTGTGTCAGGTCCCTCCTCGTGTGTGTCAGGTCCCTCCCCGTGTGTGTCAGGTCCCTCCTCGTGTGTCAGGTCCCTCCCCGTGTGTGTCAGTGTGTGTCAGGTCCTCCTCGTGTGTGTGTCAGGTCCCCCCGTGTGTGTCAGTCCCTCCTCGTGTGTGTCAGGTCCCTCCCCGTGTGTCAGGCCCGTCCTGTGTGTCAGGTCCCTCCTCGTGTGTGTCAGGTCCCTCCTTTGTGTGTGTCAGGTCCCTCCTCGTGTGTGTCAGGTCCCTCCTCGTGTGTGTCAGGTCCCTCCTCGTGTGTGTCAGGTCCCTCCTCGTGTGTGTCAGGTCCCTCCTCGTGAAAAACAGAATGAAAATACACACTCTTCTCTCTCTGCATCACCTGACACCTGTTTATAAAAATACTCTCTCTCTCTCTCTCTCTCTCTCTCTCTCTCTCTCTCTCTCTCTCTCTCTCTCTCTGTCTCTCCTCTCCTTCACTCGTTTTTTTCACTCGTTCCGCTCGGGTCTATTTTTATTTCCAGTAGAAATAAAAACGGTGCAGCTGTGACACGACATCAAACTGAAAACCCATGAATAATGAAGAGACGGAGAGAAGAGAGAAGAGAGAGAGAAGAGAAGAGAGAGAGAGAGAGAGAGAGAGACAGAGATGGAGAGAGAGAGAGAGAGAGAGACGGAGGAGAGGAGATGTTTTGTTTTTAATTTGTTTTTTGTGGAAAAGTCAAAAATGTGAAATTGATGTGAAGATTTCTGCCTCATAAATCACAACTTTTATTGTTTTCAGATCTGAGTTTTTCACACAGACTTATTCTCTCTCTCCCTCTCTCTCTCTCTCTCTCTCTTCTTCTCTCCCTCTCTTCTTCTCTTCTCTTCTCTCTCTTCTCCCTCTGACTGTCAGACTTTGTGTGTTTTATCGGACTGGGCAAAAATACATTTTTTAATCGTGATTAATCTCATGTTAAACCAATGAATGAATGAAAAAGTAAAGTATCGTGACTTTTATTGGAAATGTAAATGAAAGAGTCAAACATTTGTTGAACAAACAGAACATTTGTTTCACAGTTGAACCTCAGAGTCTCTTTGTACTAATATATTTATTGAATATTTTTTATTCAGTAATAAACACGACACTCGTCATCATTTCTAGATCTTTGTTTTAAACTTGGACTGATATTTGTTGGGAAACAAAGAGTTAAAATAATGAAATGGAAATGGACCAATCACAGTTTTTCCTCCAGTTGTTTCCGGGTAAATCAGTGACTCCCCCTGAAACACTGAACTAAACAAACAAGCTCAGCTCAGAGCCGGAGCCACGACCGGAGCCACGACCGGAGCCACGACCGGAGCCACGGCCGGAGCCACGGCCGGAGCCACGACCGGAGCCACGACCGGAGCCACGACGGAGCCACGACCGGAGCCACGACCGGAGCCCACGACCGGAGCCACGACCGGAGCCACGACCGGAGAGCCACGACCGGAGCCACGACCGGAGCACGACCGGAGCCACGACCGGAGCCACACCGGAGACGACCGGAGCCACGACCGGAGCCACGACCGGAGCCACGGCCGGAGCCACGACCGGAGCCGGAGCCGCGGCTCACGGAGGCTCGGACACGTTGCATCTCACGTGGTCAGAAAAAAGTGAAAAAAGTGTCAAGAAAAGACGTCAAACTTAAAGAAACTCTCACGGTGGAGTTTTTCAAAATAAAAGCCAGTGAGAAAAAGACTTTTACAATAAAATAAATCATAAAAACACTTATTTAGTCCTGGTTTAGACCTGGTTTAGTCCTGGTTTAGACCTGGTTTAGACCTGGTTTAGTTTAGACCTGGTTTAGGTTTAGTCCTGGTTTAGTCCTGGTCCTGGTTTTAGAGTCCTGGTTTAGACCTGGTTTAGTTTTCCTGGTTTAGTCCTGGTTTGGTTAGAGTCCCTGGTTTAGTCCTGGTTTAGTCCTGGTTTAGACCTGGTTTAGTCCTGGTTTAGTCCTGGTTTAGTCCTGGTTTAGACCTGGTTTAGTCCTGGTTTAGACCTGGTTTAGTCCTGGTCCTGTTTAGTCCTGGTTTAGTCCTGGTTTAGACCTGGTTTAGACCTGGTTTAGTCCTGGTTTAGTCCTGGTTTAGTCCTGGTTTAGTCCTGGTTTAGTCCTGGTTCAGTTCTGCAGGAGCCTGAGGGCGTCAAAGTCCCTCCAAGAATCTTCTCTTTTTTTCCCTCTTTTCCTCCTCTGCACTTGTTTATTATTCTCTCCACCTCCTTCATCCCTCTCTCTTTCTCTCCTCCTTCATCCCTCTCTCTTTCTCTCCTCCTTCATCCCTCTCTTTCTCTCCTCCTTCTTCCCTCTCTCTTTCTCTCCTCCTTCATCCCTCTCTCTTTCTCTCCTCCTTCATCCCTCTCTCTTTCTCTCCTCCTTCATCCCTCTCTCTTTCTCTGCGCTGTTCTGCCTCAGTATTCCTCTTTTACCCTCTGCACCTCTTCCTCCTCCCCCTCTTCTTCTTCTCCTTCACTCTCTCCCTTCTCCTCCGTTTCTTCCCTCTCTCTTCTCTCTCTCCTCCCTCTTCTCTTTCTCCTCTCCTCCTTTCTTCCTTCTCGTTTTCTATCCGCTGCCTCAGTCACGTTCTCCTCTTCCGTCCTTCCCTCATTCTCTCCATCTCTCCTCCTCCTTTCCTCTCTCCATCTCTCCTCCTCTCCTCTTCTTCTCTTTCTCTTCTTCCTCTGTTCTGCTTCACTAGATCCTTTCCCTTCCTCCTTTTTCTCTCCTCCATTTCTCCTCTCTTTCATCCCTCCATCTCTTCCTTTCCTCTTTGGATGTGCAGCTCTGCATCACTTCTCCCTCTCCTCCTTTCATCCCTCTCTCTCTCTCTCTGTATGCACCACTGTCCATCCGTCTCCTCCTCTTCCTCCTTCTGTACGTGCTGCTCATCCCTCTCTTCCTTTCATCCCTCTCTCTCTCTGCTTCTTGTGTCCCCTTCTCCTCTCCTCTCTCTCTTTCTGTTCTTACTCACTTCTTGTCCTCCTCTCTCTCTCCCTGTCCTCCTTTCATCCTCTCTCTCTCTCTCTCTCTGCACCACTCTCCTCCTTTCCTCTTTCTGGATGTGCTGCCCATCCCTCTCTCCTCCTCTCCTCTCCTCTCCCTCTGCTCCTTCCATCTCTCTTTCTCTCTCTCTCTCTGTTGCTCACTTCTTGTTCTCCTCCTCCCCCTTTCCTCTTCTCCTCTCCTCCTTTCATCTCTCTCCTTCCCTCTCTCTTTCTGCTGTTGCTCAGTTCTTGTCCTCCTCTCCTCTCCTCTGTTCATCTCTCTCTCTCTCTCTCTCTGCACCACTCTCCCTCCATCTCCTCCTCCCCTCCTTTCCTCCTTCTGTATGCGCTGCTCATCCCTCTCTCCTCTCGTCCTCCCCCTTTTCCTCTTCTCCTCTCCTCCTTTCATCCTCCTGTCTCTATCTCTCTCCCTCTACTCCTTCCATCTCTCTCTCTCTCTCTCTCTGTTGCTCACTTCTTGTTCTCCTCCTCCCCTTTTCCTCTTCTCCTTTCCTCCTTTCATCTTTCTGCTGTTGCTCAGTTCTTCTCCTCTCTCTCTCTCTCTCTCTCTCTCTCTCTCTCTCTCTCTCTCTCTTTCGCTCTGTCCGTTCTGCAGATTCAGTTCTTCTTCTGCTGCTGCTGCTGCAGTCTGAGAAAAAAAAAAAACATGTTTCTGGGGAAAAAAAGAAAAAAAAAGAAACACAAATTCCTCCAACAACAGAAACGGACGAGACGAGACTGAACACGACCAGAGTTCAGAGTTCAGAGTTCAGAGTTCAGAGTTCAGAGTTTAGAGTTCAGAGTTTAGAGTTTAGAGTTTAGAGTTTAGAGTTTCAGAGTTCAGAGTTTAGAGTTTAGAGTTTAGAGTTTAGAGTTTAGAGTTTAGAGTTTAGAGTTCTGAGAAATAAAACAAATAAAGTTTAAACCAAAACTGAACGAGATTTATGAAGAAAAACGATCAAAATAAACTGATGTAATTTACTCCAAAAACCTCAGATTAAAATCATAAAAACTCTTCTGAATAAATAAAACTGGATCAATAAATAAATCAATATAATAAATAAATGTTGTGGCTCCATATTTGTCGACTGTTTCAGAGGAACATTTACTGTCGGGAAAACGAACTCAGTTTGTCCATTAACAACGTTTCATCGTTTGTGGTGTTAAAGTGTTTCCTGTTTTCCTCCGAGTTAAAACGAATCCACAAAAACAAACACACGAGTCACTCGAGTCACACGAGTCGCTCGAGTCGCACGAGTCGAGTCACGCGAGTCACACGAGTCACTCGAGTCACACGAGTCACTTGAGTCACTCGACTCACAGACCTGCTCTTCAGTCTCAGAACAGGACGTCATTAAAAACTCTAATCCAGCTTTAAAGTTCAGAGTGAAAGTGTCGACTCGTCACAGCGGATCATCTGCAGGAGCTGAGGTCAGGAGTGAGGTCAGGAGCTGAGGTCAGGAGCTGAGGTCAGGAGCTGAGGTCAGGAGCTGAGGTCAGGAGCTGAGGTCAGGAGCTGAGGTCAGCTGAGGTCAGGAGCTGAGGTCAGGAGCTGAGGTCAGGAGTGAGGTCAGGAGCTGAGGTCAGGAGTTGAGGTCAGGAGCTGAGGTCAGGAGTGAGGTCAGGAGCTGAGGTCAGGAGCTGAGGTCAGGAGCTGAGGTCAGGAGGAGCTGAGGTCAGGAGCTGAGGTCAGGAGCTGAGGTCAGGAGGTCAGTGAGGAGCTGAGGTCAGGAGCTGAGGTCAGGAGCTGAGGTCAGGAGCTGAGGTCAGGAGCTGAGGTCAGGAGCTGAGGTCAGGAGCTGAGGTCAGGAGCTGAGGTCAGGAGTTGGAGCTGAGGTCAGGGCTCAGGCTCTTGAGCCGCTCAGACGTGTGAGTAAATGTCCAAACTGTCCACACGTCCCTGTGTCCCTGGTCAGTCCAGGTTTATGTCCCTCTGTCCCCGTCCCACAGATTTATACCAGAGTCCGACCGATATGGATTTTGCTGTGGCCGATATGAAATCGATAAAACAGGAGTTGGAGCTGCCGATATAATCACCGATATATTTAGTGATGTAAAAATTCACTGTAAATGTTGAATTGTTTAAAAAACTTAAGTTTGGCTCTAGTGGATTTTAAACTGGGTTTATTTAGGAAACATTTCTTGTTCTTCTGACTCTTTATGTCACATTTACAGACAGAAGTTCACATTCTAGACACTAGTGATGGTAACAGGACTAAACCAGGACTGAACCAGGACTGAAAACCAGGACTGAACCAGAACTGAACCAAGACTGAGTGTCTGGACTCGGTCCTTCACTCGAGCCCAGGATTAGTCCTGGTTTATTTATTTTATGCTGAACTACAGACAAACATGTAAGTTTTTATTCTACACACACGCAGATTTCTGAAAGTTTCATTTTCAGTCGCTGCTGCTGTCAAACTACAAATCTGAACACGACGTGAAGAGAAAAAAAGAGAGAAAAAGAGAAAACACGGCTCCCAATAAGAAACATGCTCCTGTGGTTCTCTTCAAAGAGCCGGATCTAAGAGCCGCTTCGATCTCGACCGACTCATCACGACTAGAGAGTAAAGAAACTCCCGCTGTTAGTTTTAGCTGTAAACGCTGCGCTCCGAGGTCATTAATTCTATGTGTAAATGTGGATCATTCACACGTCTGTTCACACTCATTTACATCAATGCAGCTGCAGAAACAAATATACAAACAATATAATCACTTTACAACAGATCAATAGAAAACAGACACACAACACATCATCACTAACCAATCAGAACGAACCAAAACCAACTTCAAAGTCCACATATTTCAACACTCACACAGGCTCCTCCCACATCACACAGGCTCCTCCCACATCACACAGGCTCCTCCCACATCACACAGGCTCCTCCCACATCACACAGGCTCCTCCCACATCACACAGGCTCCTCCCACATCACACAGGCTCCTCCCACATCACACAGGCTCCTCCCACATCACAAGTCTGAACTAATAAATGTCCTTTTAATCCAGACTCAAACTGACTGTTGTAAAAAGAAAATAATCTCAGTGTTTGGATCTGAGTCTGTGAGTGTAAACAAACACACACACACACACACACACACACACACACACACACACACACACACACACAGATAAATCCTGATGTGGAGTCACATATTTGGACATTTATCTGTAAATTGGATTAAATGAACAGAATGTAGAGAGTCTAACATTTATAACGACGTATCACATGCCCACAGGAAATATCGGCCCATATCAGCAAGTATATCGGCCGATATGTCTCCAGGTGCCCATATCGGCCAACCGATATATCGGCTGGGCTCTAATTTATACAAAACCACTGATTTGTCCAAGAAATGTCCCAGTGTCTCGATTTTCACCAATCTGATCGTGCGACAGTGAAGAGAAACACAAACTGACATTTGTTTGGGTTAAATTACATTAAATTACATTATAATCTGCTTAAAAAACGACAAAACCCAAAGAACCTGCGTCTGTTCTGACTCACGTTTCAACATTTCTCCTTAATTAAGTTTCACTCATTTAACACTTTTATTTTTACAAACCTCCACAAAGGTTCAGTTCGGTCGTTTTATTCGTCCTCGTTGGTAAATTTGTTTCGTTCCCACATTTCACATTTTCATTCGTCCAAATCATCAACAATAAACACAAATAAAAACATTATTACTAAATCAAATGTTCCGGAGCTGCAGAGGAGAACCACCTGACCCATAAACCATGGGTTCAGTTCGTCCGTCGTGAGAGATTCTTTTGATAAACGACGATGTTTTTACGACACTGAGAGAACTGAGAGTGAAAGAGGAAACAGAAGTATGAAGTATGAAGTATGAAGTATGAAGTATGAAGTATGAAGTATGAAGTATGAAGTATGAAGTATGAAGTAGAACCTGAACCTGCTCAGAGACGACAGGACGACCAGAACCAACACGTCTCCTGGTCAGGTTCATGTGGAGCACTGCCCCCGTCTCAGGACATAAACCAACTCAACTCAAACTAAACTAAATCACACTTGACTAAAAACACAATCAATACTAAATATATTAAAAACACCAGATTTTACCAAGACAAACAAACTAGAATCGATAAATAAATGTATCACAGTTTATTCAGAAGTGCAACAGCAGCTGGAACAAAACTCTTTTTAAAACAATTTGTTCTCGATTTTGGGATTAAAACCTTCAGACCAGAAACATCTGAAACTCTGAGTTTAGATCACAGGTGTCAAACATGTGGCCCGGGGGCCAGATCCGGCCCTCCAAGACCTTTAATCTGGCCCTCGGCTGATTTTCTACTAAAATATTTTCATGATATTTTCTATTAAAATCTTGTTAATTTTGTGTGGTGTTTATCACAGCAGCGTCTCCAGCGTCTCTGTACGTGGCCCCTCCCACCAGAGCAGCACAAATGAAGACTTGTCTCTTTCCAAACGTCTTAAAGGACGATCGTTTTGACTGTTGACCGTGACACCCTCATCAGAAAAATGTCCAACATGAGAAAAGTGGAGCCGAGTGCAGGATTTTACAACAAAAATGGACTTATTCTGTTTACAGACAAGTTCATGTTCAAACTTTGTGTTGAAATTGTTTTTTTCTTCAAGTTTCAGGTTGTTCATAATATTATAATATTTAGTAAAAGAAAGAGTTCATCAATAAAAAAAGATTTGTGTAATAGATTTGTGTTTCTCTGCACAAATATTTGAACTTGTTGTTATTTTTGGGGTTTATATGACATGAGTTTTCTGATCCGGACACTTTGGATCAGAGTCGGTTGGACTCGACCCTGGAACAACATGAGTTTGACTCTTCTGGACTAAACGGTAAAAGGAGCTGGTGTCTCTTTTCCTCTCAGCAGAACAAGTATCATCAAAACTCAAATTTAGAATCAGTGATTGTTCCAAGATCCTCACAGGAGCCAAACCCTGAACCTGAACAACTGTGACGTCATCATGAGGAGCTCACTTTAAAACTCAAGCATCAGATCCTTCGTTTTGGAAACATTTAGGTGCAGATTTGACTCTTTACACCAGTTTACAAAATCCTCAACAACTGGCCCATGTTGGTTTTTCTTTTTTTCTGGAGAAAGTAAAACCGAGAACGTCTCAGGGTTTTATTCTGTTCAGTTTATCGACTCAAATCTGCTGAAGTCAAATCCTGTGACGTCTGGACTCGAGTCGTTCTGAACTTTTGTGCACAAAAGATTCTGTTTCTATTTTCTGTTTTTCTGTTTTCAATTTTTCAGTTTTTCTGTTTTCAGTTTTTCTGTTTATTGTTTTTCTTTTTTCAGTTTTTCTTTTTTTTCTGGTTTTTAGTTTTTCTGTTTTCTGTTTTTCTTTATTTCAGTTTTTCAGTTTTTTCGTTTTCTTGTCGTCCAAATCTCGTCCTCTTTTCTCTTTTCTCTTTTCTTTAATCACAAACTCTAAACTGAGCAGCTCCACTGAGTTTTCATTTTGTAAAAGAGATGATGGAAAAAGAAGGAGGGATTTACTCAGAGAGAGAGAGATTTATGAAGAGAGAGAGGAAGGAAGGAAGGAGGGGGGATAAAGAAAGGAGAGAGAGAAAAACAGTAAGAGAGATTTATGGAGTGAGAGAGAAAGAGGAGAGGATAAAGAAAGGAGAGAGAGAAACAGTACAAGAAATTTATGAAGAGAGAGAGAGAGGAAGGAGGGAGGATAAAGAGAGAGGAGGAGGAGGAGATGGAAACAGAGAAAGAGAGAGAGAAAGGAGAGAGAGCTGGAGAAAGAAAGGAGAGAGGAAAAACAGTAAGAGAGATTTATGGAGTGAGAGAGAAAGGAGAGAGGAAAGATAGAGAGCAGAGGGAAACAGAAAAAAGAGAGAAAGGAGAATAAAGAGAGAGAAAGAAAAGAGAAAGGATAGAGACAGAAAAAGGAGAGAGAGAGAAAGGAAAAAGAGAGACAGAGAAAGGAGAGAGGGAGAAACACGACAGAGAGAAGAGAGAGAGAACGGAGGGAGAGAGAGCGAAAGAAGAGAGAGAGATAGAAAGGAGAGAGAGACAAAGAGAGAGAGAACTGGAGAGAGGAGGTGGAAACAGAGAGAGAGAAAAACAGAGAGATTTATAAAGAGAGAGAAAGGAGGGAGGGAGAGAGATGGAGAGAGTTGTGTGTGATAAACGAGTGCAGCTCGGAGCGATAAACAGACGAGTGCTTTTACTTTTCCTCTAAACTGTTTGACAAACGACACAAATCAAACAAACTGGAGAGTTGCTCAAGAGCACGAAGGCAGAGAGAGAGAAGAGAAGAGGAGGATGTGGTTTAGACCTGGTTTAGACCTGGTTTAGACCTGGTTTAGTCCTGGTTTAGTCCTGGTTTAGTCCTGGTTTAGTCCTGGTTTAGTCCTGGTTTAGACCTGGTTTAGTCCTGGTTTAGTCCTGGTTTAGTCCTGGTTTAGACCTGGTTTAGAACCTGGTTTAGACCTGGTTTAGTCCTGGTTTAGTCCTTGGTTTAGTCCTGGTTTAGACCTGGTTTAGTCCTGGTTTCAGTCCTGGTTAGTCTGGTTTAGTCCTGGTGTTTAGACCTGGTTTAGTCCTTGGTTTAGACCTGGTTTAGTCCTGGTTTCAGTTCCTGGTTTAGTCCTGGTTTAGACCTGGTTTAGTCCTGGTTTAGACCTGGTTTAGACTGGTTTAGTCCTGGTTTAGTCCTGGTTTAGTCCTGTTTGTCCTGGTTTAGTCCTGGTTTAGACCTGGTTTAGACCTGGTTTTAGTCCTGGTTTAGACCTGGTTTAGTCCTGGTTTAGTCCTGGTTTAGACCTGGTTTAGTCTGGTTTAGTCCTGGTTTAGACCTGGTTTAGACCTGGTTTAGTCCTGGTTTAGACCTGGTTTACCTGGTTTAGTCCTGGTTTAGTCCTGGTTTAGACCTGGTTAGTCCTGGTCCTGGTTTTAGTCCTGGTTTAGACCTGGTTTAGTCCTGGTTTAGGACCTGGTTTAGTCCTGGTTTAGTCCTGGTTTAGACCTGGTTTAGACCTGGTTTATCCTGGTTTGTTTAGTCCTGGTTTAGTTTAGACCTGGTTTAGTTTACCTGGTTTAGTCCTGGTTTAGACCTGGTTTAGACCTGGTTTAGTCCTGGTTTAGACCTGGTTTAGACCTGGTTCAGTTCTGGTTCAGCTGTCGGGGTCTGAGGTTGATAAAGTCTGTGACAAGTCGTATCCACTCGTTCATTTTCCTCTCCTCCTCCTCCCTCTGTTTCCTCTCTCACTCATCCTGTTCCTTCTCTCTTTCTTCTTCCCTTCATCTCTTCCCTCTTTCTGCTTAAGACAAAAACCACGAGTCTGTGAAAGAGAAGAGAACACTGAAAGAAAGAAGAAGAGAGAGAGAGAGAGAGAGAGAGAGAGAGAGAGAGAGAGAGAGAGAGAGGAAAGAGAAAGAGAGGAGGGGGCAAAGAAGAAGAGATTTAGTGAGAGATGGAGGGATGGAGGGATGAGTGTTAAACAGACGGGTGCAGGTTTTACTTCAGACTAAACAGTTTTTTGTGTTTGGACAAATCACAGATCAGAGGATTTAAACAGAAAAGAAACAGGAGTCTGTGAGGAAGTGTTTGCTCAAGAGCACAGAGGCAGAGTGATGATCCCCCTCGCCTCACACCAACAGACTACACCCAGACTAGACTAGAGACTACAGACCAGACTAGGGGACTACACAACCAGCAGACTAGACTACACACCAGACCAGACTCACCAGCAGACTATACCACCAGACTAGGACTACTAGAAGCCAGACTACACCACCAGACTAGACCAGACTACACACCAAGACCACCACAAACCAGACTAACCAGATAGAGTACAACCAGACTGATGAGAGACTTAGACTTAACACCAGACTAACCACCAGGACACACTACAGACACACCAGATTAGACCAGCTACACCAGACCACCCACAGACTACACAGACTACACCAGACACCAGACTACACCACAGACTACACCAGACTACACCACCAGACTAGACCAGACTACACCACCAGAAACCAGACTCACCAGACTCAGACTTCACCCACTACACCAGACTACACCACCAGACTAGACCAGACTACACCACCAGACTAGACCAGACTACACCACCAGACTACCAGACTACACACCAGACTACACCAGACTACACCACCAGACTACACCACCAGACTACACCACCAGACTACACCACCAGACTACACCACCAGACTACACCAGACTACAGACTACACACCGATCTACCAACCAGACTACACCACCAGAACACCAGACTACACCACCAGACTAGACCACCAGACACCAGAACACAGACCAGACTACACCAGAGACTACAGACTACACAGACTACCACCAGACTACACCCAGACTCACCAGACTACACAAGACACACACAGACACACCACAGACAGACTAGACCAGACTACACCAGACTACACCACCAGACTTAGACCAGACTACACCACCAGACTACACCACCAGACTACACAACCAGACTACACCACTAGACCAGACTACACCACCAGACTACACACCAGACTACAGACACACCAGACTAGGACCACACAGACACACCCACAGACTACACCAGACTACACACCACCAGATTAGACCAGACTACACACCAGACTACGACCAGACACCAGACTACACACAGAACTACACACCAATTAGACCAGACAGACTACACCAGACTACACCACCAGACACTACCACCAGACCACCAGACACCACCAGACTCACCAGACTACACCACCAGACTACACCACCAGACTACACCACCAGACTTACACCAGACTACACCAGACTACACCACCAGACTTAGACCAGACTACACCACCAGACTACACCACCAGACACAGACCACCAGACTACACCACCAGACCAGACTACACCACCACCAGACTACACCACCAGACTAGACTACACCAGACTAGACCACCAGACTACAGACTACACACCAGACTACACCACCAGACTACACCAGACTACACCACCAGACTACTACACAGACACCAGACTACACACCAGACTACACCACCACCAGACTACACCGGACTACACCACCAGACTACACCACTAGACTACACCAGACTACCACCAGACTACACCACCAGACTACACCAGACTACACCACCAGACTACCAGACTACCAGACTACCACCAGACTACACCACCAGACTACACCACCAGACTACACCAGACTACACCACCAGACTACACCAGACAGACACACCAGACTACACCACCAGACTAGACCAGACTACACACCAGACAGACACACCAGACTACACCACCAGACTACACCAGACTACACCACCAGACTACACCACCAGACAGACTACACCACCAGACTACACACCACCAGACTAGACCACCAGACTACACCAGACTACACCAGACACCACCAGACTACACCAGACTACACACCACCACACTACAACACACCAGACTAGACACAGAACTACACCACCACACACACCAGACTACACCACCAGACTACACCAGACTACACCACCAGACTACACCACTACACCAGACCAGACACCAGACTACACCAGACTACACCACCAGACTACACCAGACTACACCACCAGACTAGACCAGACTACACCACCAGACTAGACCAGACTACACCAGACTACACCAGATTCTTCTGCGCTGGGTCCAGAGTCAAAAAACTTTAGAAAATTGAAGAATTTGGCACCAAAGAAGTGCAGTGTGGATCTGTTTTTTCTTTTTTTAAATCATGACGAATCCCTTTAGAATCTTCCGTTTGTGAAAGCTGGACGCCCTGTCAGGACCGTGATGTCACAGAGGGGGCGTGGCTTATCGGTTTGATTATTATCATTATTATTATTATTATTACCAATCAGCCTTAAACGAGGTGTCGTTATGACCCAGCACGATCCCGTTTGTTCCACACACAAGTTCATTATTCTGTATTAAACCGTCGTCAACAAAAAGCTGATGTGATTTCCTCTGAGTGTTTTTCTGTTTTTCTCCCTCAGGTTTTATTCAAATCCAACAGAAGCTCATGACTCACTCGACCTGAAAATCACTGTAATTACTTTATTTTATTTATTTACTTGTTTAGAACCGAGCAGATTCAGTAAGAGAACCACACACAGACTCAGAGCTGCCAACGCTTTAACCGCTGCAGCACCAACAGGAAGTGAACGTGGCGGCTCTTCTGGCTCCACCCACTCTGGCTCCTCTGTCTGAACCTGCTGCTGTGGCCTCGGTCTTTTGCTCAGAAATGTTCTTCTGAAGCTGCAACACACGATCCTGGGGTTTTTATTTCAACATTTTGTCTGTAATAGTGTCACGAATATTTATCTGGCTCCAAATTCGCTTCTATAACCGCTTTAAAATGTAAGATATAAACTCTTAAATCGATCAGAAAATGACTAAAAGTAGTCAGATGATGTGCCCATGCAGCGAGATCGTTTTACTGGACAAGTTCTCTTCAAATAAACGACCTCTAGACGAGAATGAAGCGCCTCAGAACGAGTGAGTCGATCATAAATCTGAAAACAACTTGA
>NW_026571515.1:564080-579080 GCF_026225935.1 Boleophthalmus pectinirostris | reverse complement strand
GTGTGTGTGTGTGTGTGTGTGTGTGTGTGTGTGTGTGTGTGTGTGTGTGTGTGTGTGTGTGTGTGTGTGTGTGTGTTGTGTGTGTGTGTGTGTGTGTGGTGTGTTGTGTTGTGTGTGTGTGTGTGTGTGTGTGTGTGTGTGTGTGTGTGTGTGTGTGTGTGTGTGTGTGTGTGTGTGTGTGTGTGTGTGTGTGTGTGTGTGTGTGTGTGTGTGTGTGTGTGTGTGTGTGTGTGTGTGTGTGTGTGTGTGTGTGTGTGTGTGTGTGTGTGTGTGTGTGTGTGTGTGTGTGTGTGTGTGTGTGTGTGTGTGTGTGTGTGTTAGTGTGTGTGTGTGTGTGTGTGTGTTGTGTGTGTGTGTGTGTGTGTGTTTCCTCTGAGGCTTAAGGCCTGACGTTTTACACTTGGAAAAAAAAAAATGTTAAAATATAAAAATATAAAAATATAAAAAATATAAATGTATAAAAATATAAATGTATGTGCACTGGTTAATGAGAGAGAGAAGGAAAGAGAGAAACTAAAGTAGAGTCTGGAAATATATAAATATATATAATATAAATATATAAATGTATATGTGCACAGTTAATGAGAGAAAAAGAGGAAGAGAGGAGAGAGAAAGTGAAAAAATAGTCTAAAAATGTATTTATACTGATAATGAGAGAGAGAAAAAAGAGGAGGAGAGAGAAAAAAGAGGAGAGAAACTAAAGCACTGAGGTCTACAAATCTGTTTTATACTGATAATGAGAGAGAGAGAGAAAAATGGAGAGAGAGAAGAAGGAGTGGGAGAGAGAGAGAAAGAGAGAGAGAAACTTAAGTCCGAGAGTCGACAAATATATTTACACTGTTAATGAGAGAGAGAGAAAAGAGGAGGAGGAGAAAAGAGGAGGAGGAGAAAAGAGGAGGAGGAGAGATGAGAAGAGAGAGAGAAAGAGAGGAATGTAGAGGAGAGAAAGAAGGAGGAGAGAGAGGAGGAGGAACGAGAAGAACGGATTTACAAATCTGTTTAGACTCTAATGAGGAGAGAGAGAAGGAAGGAGGGAGGGAGGAGAGGACGGAGAGAGAGAGGGATAACGAGAGAGAGGGAAGGAGAAGGGGAAAAGAGAGAATAAGGAGAGGAGACAGAGCGGAAAAGGAAAGAGAGAGAAAGAGGAGAGAAGGAGGAAGGAAGAATGGACTGATAATGAGAGAGAGAGAGAGAGAGAGAGAGAGAGAGAGAGAGAAAGGGAGAGGTTTTGTGTTAACAAGGAAACAGAGGGAGAGAAAGAGAGAAAGAGGAGAGAAAGAGGGAGAGGAAGAGGAGAGAAAGAGGAGAGGAAGAGGAGAGGAAGAGGGAGAGAAAGAGGAGAGGAAGAAGAGAGAAAGAGGAGAGAAAGAGGGAGAGAAAGACGGAGAGAAAGAGGGAGAGGAAGAGGAGAGAAAGAGGAGAGGAAGAGGAGAGAAAGACGGAGAGAAAGAGGAGAGAAAGAGGAGAGGAAGAGGAGAGGAAGAGAGAGAAAGAGGAGAGAAGAGGAGAGAAAGAGGAGAGAAAGAAGAGAGAGGAAGAGGAGGAAGAGGAGAGAAAGAGGAAGAGAGAGGAGAGAAAGAGAGAGAGAAAGAAGAGAGAAGAGGAGAGAAGAGGAGAGAGAAAGAGAGAGAAGAAGAGGAGGAGAGAGAGAGGAGAGGAAGGAGAGAGAGAGAGAGAGAAGAGAGAAGAGGAGAGAGAGAGAGAGAAAGAGGAGAGAAAGAGAGAGAGGAGAGGAAGAGAAGAGGAGAGAAAGAGGAGAGAAAGAGGAGAGGAAGAGGAGAGGAAGAGGAGAGGAAGAGGAGAGAAAGAGAGAGGAGAGAGAGAGAGGAAGAGAGGAGAGGAGGAGAGGAGAGGAGAGAGAAGAGGAGAGGAAAGGAAAGGAGGAAGAGGAGAGGAGAGAAGAGGAGAGAAAGAGGAGGAGAGAGAGGAGAGAGAGAGAGGAGAGGAAGAGGAGAGAGGAGAGGAGAGGAAGAGGAGAGGAGGAAGAGGAGAGGAGAGGAAGAGAGGAAGAGGAGAGGAAGAGGAGAGGAGAGGAGAGGAGAGGAGAGAGAGGAAGAGGAGAGGAGAGAGGAAGGAGAGGAAGAGGAGAGAAAGAGGAGAGGAGAGAGGAGAGGAAGAGAGAGAGAGAAGAGAGAAAGAGGAGAGGAAGAGGAGAGAAGAGGAGAGGAAGAGGAGAGAGGAGAGGAAGAGGAGAGGAGAGGAAGAGAAAGAGGAGAGAGAGGGAGAGGAAGAGGAGAGGAGGAGAGGAAGAGGAAGAGGAGAGAAAGAGGAAGAGGAAGAGGAGAGGAAGAGGAGAGGAAGAGGAGAGGAAGAGGAGAGGGAGGAGATGATTACAGGTCGTGTTCTGCTTTTTTTGTGATTAGAACAAAAACAACACAACAACCTGTTTCCACGGCAACGACACCAGGTACCACACGGAACGAAAGAACGACAGAAAGAAGAGAGACGGAGAGACGGAGGGAGAGAGGAGAGAGAGACGAGAGGGAGAAAAGAAGAGGGGGAGGGAGAGAGGAGATGAAAGAGGAGAAAGAGGGAGGAGAGGAGAGACAAAGAGGAGGAGAGAGGGAAGAACGAAAGAAAGAGAGGAAGAGCAACAACGCCGTTCAGGTGTGACAAAGGAAATGAAAGAGGGAGAGAGGGATGAGAGAGGAGGAAGAGGAGAAGCAAGGAGAGAGGAAGAAGAGGCGAGAAAGAGGAAAAGAGAAGGAGAGAGGAGAGGGAGAGCAAAAACGCCATTCAAGCATGACAAAGGAAATGAAAGAGGGAGAGAGGGAGAGAGAGAGAGAGAGAGATAGAGGAGGAGGAAAGAGAGAGAGAAGCAAAAATAACATGGCAGAGAATAACAATAACGCACATGGACAGAGGAAATGAGAGAGAGGAAGGAGAGAAAGAGAGAGAGAGAGAGAGGAGGAGAGAAGAGAAGAGAAAGACAGAGAACAGAGAGAGAGAGAGAGAGAGGAGAAGAGAGGGAGTGAAAGAGAGAAAGAGAAAGAGGGAGGAGAGCAGCAGTCGTTCATGTGACAGGAGAAAAGAGAGAGAAACAGACTCGTTTAATTCGTCCAGAATAAACCAAACCAGGTCAATGTGTCCCTCCCTGTCCCTGTCCCTCACCTGTCCCTGTCCCTCTGTCTCTGTCTCTGCACCTGTCAGACTCTCTGTCTCTGTCTCTGTCTCAGTTTAATCCCAGATTAGAGCTGCTCTGGGATCAGAACACATCTGCAGATAATCTACAATCAGATCAGAGGATTTACACACACACACACATACACACACACACATACACACACACACACACACACATACACACACACACACACACACACACACACACACACACACACATACACACACACACACACACACACACACATACACACACACACACACACACATACACACACACACACATACACACACACACACATACACACACACACACACACACACACACAGGGAGCTCATGTACAAAAGCTTTTTCTTTTCTTTTCTTTTTTTATGTTTCAGAAAAAGTCTGATCATTTTTCTTGCTTTAGACGACAAACTGAAACTGAAGCCAAAACAATATTTAAAAATAAAACAAGTTTTTGGACATCGGGCGACAGAGACGAAACCAGGACTAAACCAGGACTAAACCAGGACTAAACCAGGACTAAACCAGGACTAAACCAGGACTAAAGTCTCTGTACTTGAGTTTCTTTTCTTCTCTTTCACATTCGGAGCTTTTATAAACACTTTCGCCGCGGCACCAGCAGCACACGCAAAACTCCATCAACGCCGCGGCTAATGGAGCGAACGGGACAGATGTTCACACGTTTAGGACGGAGAATAAAGACGACAAAAATACACGAGACCAGATCCAGAAACAGATCCAGAACAGAACCAGAACTGCTCCAAAACTGCTCTAGAACCACTTTAGAACCACTCAAGAACTGCTCAAGAACTGCTCCAAAACTGGTCCAGAACTTCTGAAGAACTGCTGAAAAAACATTTTAAAAATGGTCCAAAACTGGTCCAGAACTTCTCCAAAACTGCTCCAGAACTGTTCCAAAATTATTTATGAACTGCTCCAAAACTGCTCCAGAACTTCTCCAAAACTGCTCAAGAACTGCTCAAGAACCACTCCAGATCTGCTCCAAAACTTCTCCAAAACTGCTCCAGAATTTCTCCAGACCTTCTCCAAAACGGCCCCAAACCTGCTCCAGAACCACTCCAAAACTTCTCCAAAACTGCTCCAAAACAGCTCCAGAACTTCTCCAGAACTACTCCAAAACTGCTCTAAAACTAGTCCAAAACTTCTCAAGAACTTCTCCAAAACTGCTCCAAAACTGCTTCAAAACTGCTCCAGAACTACTCCAGAACTACTCCAGAGCAGCTCCAGAACGTCTCCAAAACTGCTCTAAAACTAGTCCATAACTGCTCCAGAATTTCTGAAAAACTGCTCCAGAACTGGTCCAAAATTTCTCAAGAACCACTCCAAAACTGGTCCAGAACTTCTCTAGAGCCGTTCCAGAACTTCTCCTTAGTCCGTCTGCATGTCCACAGCTCCAGTTGGTCTGTTCCACCTTGTGATGTCATGAAACGGCTGTGGTAAAATGATGATCTTTTGATGATAAATAATGAATCTATTTGAGTTGAATTATTTATGAGTTTAATGAGTTTTTGGAAAACAGACGGAGGTTTGTTCTTGTTCCAGCAGATCTGGACCGAGTCTGGACCTGAGACCCACAGACCCACAGATCCTCCTCCTCCAGCAGCCGTATGTCTCCACCACGTCAGACCCCGAATGTCACAAAACACCAAGTTTCTCTCTGCTCCATCTTCATCGGAGTTTGTTTGTTTCTCACATGTTCCGTCTAAACTCTCAGCGCACAAGAAAACCTATGCAGCGAATTAGATCTACAACATTTTCCTCTGTATTATTTTGCTGTGTAACTCAGTGAGTGACAGGTGTCCAGCCAATCATATGATACGATGCAATTACGCTACGCAGCCAATCACGGCAGTGACAGCACCGGCGCACATGCTCTGCCCACACGTGCTGTAGAACAGGAGAGTCAAACTCATGTTGTTCCGGGGTCGAGTCCAACCGACTTTGATCCAAAGTGTCCGGATCAGAAAACTCATGTCATATAAACCCCAAAAATAACAAGAAGTTCAAATATTTGTGCAGAGAAACACAAATCTATTACACAAATCTTTTTGAATTGATGAACTCTTTCTTTTACTAAATATTATAATATTATGAACAACCTGAAACTTTAAGAAAAATACAATTTCAACACAAAGTTTGAACATGAACTTGTCTGTAAACAGGAATAAGTCCATTTTTGTTGTAAAATTCCTGCACTCGGCTCCACTTTTCTCATGTTGGACATTTTTCTGATGAGGGTGTCACGGTCAACAGTCAAAACCATCGTCCTTTAAGAGCGTTTGGAAAGAGACAAGTCTTCATTTGTCTGCTCTGGTGGAGGGGCCACGTACAGAGCTTGGTGGAGGGGCCACGTACAGAACTCTTGGTGGGAGGGGCCACGTACAGAGACTCTGGTGGAAGGGGCCACGTACAGAGACTCTGGTGGGAGGGGCCACGTACAGAGACTCTGGTGGGAGGGGCCACGTACAGAGACGCTGGTGGGAGGGGCCACGTACAGAGACTCTGGTGGGAGGGGCCACGTACAGAGACGCTGGAGACGCTGCTGTGATAAACACCACAGAAAATTAACACCATTTTAATAGAAAATATCATTCAAATATTTGAGTAGAAAATCAGCTGAGGGCCAGATTAAAGGTCTTGGAGGGCCGGATCTGGCCCCCGGGCCACATGTTTGACACCTGTGCTATGTAACAATAATAACAATGCGGCGGAGATAAGTGACGCTAACGCTAACCCCTTGTCATGGCGAAACGAACGGGCAGTGAATGTGATACGTCCACTCACCAAACCAAAGTAAAACAGAAGTACAGTTCTTTTACGATTAACGGCTGTCGGAACATGTGCAAACAGAAGAACAAGCGGTGAAAGTGCTGATGAGCGAAAAGTCAAAGCAAGAAGCAGACGGAGCCACCGACCTGGACAAAGTGTAAAACCACTGGAGACGTGAGAAGGATCCACGTGAAAAATATGGTCAAATTTAAGTCAAATTTGTGCATATTCTAGTGAGATTTATTAAGAGGTTTTATTTATGGATATTAATCATTAAATTCTATTATGAGTAAATCATTTACTTATTTACAGCACACGTCATTGTGGAAAATGTGAATGTTTTAATGTGAACAAAATGTTACGTCTGAAAGGTGAATATGTCTCATTCTTCCAGAGCAAGACCCTCGGCCAAACCAGGACCTCACCGACCTCGGCCAAAGCAGGACTCTCACATAACATACTACAAAATCTCACGACAATCATTTTCAATCAACAGTTTTTGTCTTTTTCATTTTAAGTGGGCCAAATGAGTTATATTAAAAGTAAACTAATGGAAATTGCTGTTGTAATTTGATTCTTTTAATAAGGCGTGAAACTTGCTATGATCCCAGGTGTGATACTGGTGTGTGGTCCTCAGTGTGCTCACGCTGGTCCTCAGTGTGCTCACGCTGGTCCTCAGTGTGCTCACGCTGGTCCTCAGTGTGCTCACGCTGGTCCTCAGTGTGCTCACGCTGGTCCTCAGTGTGCTCACGCTGGTCCTCAGTGTTCAGTGTGCTCACGCTGGTCCTCAGTGTGCTCACGCTGGTCCTCAGTGTGCTCACGCTGGTCCTCAGTGTGCTCACGCTGGTCCTCAGTGTGCTCACGGAGGTCCTCAGTGTGCTCACGCTGGTCCTCAGTGTGCTCACGCTGGTCCTCAGTGTGCTCACACTGGTCCTCAGTGTGCTCAGGTCCTCAGTGCTGCTGGTCCTCAGTGTGCTCACGCTGGTCCTCAGTGTGCTCACGCTGGTCCTCAGTGTGCTCACGGAGGTCCTCAGTGTGCTCACGCTGGTCCTCAGTGTGCTCACGCTGGTCCTCAGTGTGCTCACGGAGGTCCTCAGTGTGCTCACGCTGGTCCTCAGTGTGCTCACGCTGGTCCTCAGTGTGCTCACGCTGGTCCTCAGTGTGCTCACGCTGGTCCTCAGTGTGCTCACGCTGGTCCTCAGTGTGCTCACGCTGGTCCTCAGTGTGCTCACACTGGTCCTCAGTGTGCTCACGCTGGTCCTCAGTGTGCTCAGCTGGTCCTCAGTGTGCTCACACTGGTCCTCAGTGTGCTCACACTGGTCCTCAGTGTGCTCACGCTGGTCCTCAGTGTGCTCACGCTGGTCCTCAGTGTGCTCACGGAGGTCCTCAGTGTGCTCACACTGGTCCTCAGTGTGCTCACGGAGGTTGTCTGTATGCCCAGACATTTGAAAAATTAGAGGGAACATTGATCAGCAGCAAAAGGAACAGAAGTGTTTTAAACTGAAGAGTTTTTTCACTCTTTAACCAGACGACTCTTAATTACAACACCAAATTTACAAGACGATTTAAATTTAATCAGTCATAATTAGTGTTTTCCTGAGGAGGTTTTGGTCTCAGGGACAAATCACTTCATTTACACAAAGTAGTTTTCAAGTGAACGGCTCCTTTTACCTTCAGGCCAGTTTATGTGTCAAGTCATTAACAAAGTAAAGAGACTCACAGAGAAGAAAAACAATCAAACCACAAAACAAACTAATCGAAACAGAAATAATCATCTGTATTTTTATGTTGAAGAATCAGATAAATCCACAAAGACAAAGTCGATCTGCAGACGAAGAATGAACGAAACTCTGGCTCTGGAAACGACCTGAGTTTGTGAGACTCGTGTTTGAACGGTTCATTAAAAAGCGACGGAGGAAGAGTCAGAACGATGTGACCTTTAACTCGGCCAATTACACCGAGTCCACCGAGATCTGGGACACTTACGGATAATTAAATCTTCCTGAAATGTCACAGATCCAGTTAAAGCTGCACTCTGGAACATTTCTACTACAGGGTCTGCCACCCGCTCGTCTCCATGGAGATGTTGAAATGTTCACGGTTGTTTTTAGACACAAAAAAAAAAAAAAAAAAAGCCTTAACTCGACTTTTCCTCGTGTGGTTTTTACGTCTTTGGAGCATCTGGATTTTGTTGTGTCTAAAGTTTTGATCCTTTTCCCAGAAGAACAAGACCTAAGACCAGATTTAAACCAGGACAAGACCTAAGACCAGATTTAAGACCTAAGACCAGGACAGGACAAGACCTAAGACCAGATTTATTTAAACCAGGACAAGACCTAAGACCAGATTTAAAACCAGGACAAGACCTAAGACCAGATTTAAACCAGGACAAGACCTAAGACCAGATTTAAAACCAGGACAAGACCTAAGACCAGATTTAAACCAGGACAAGACCTAAGACCAGATTTAAACCAGGACAAGACCTAAGACCAGATTTAAACCAGGAGCCCACTTTGACTCTGTGGGTTTAACACTCTGTGTCTTTTATTTTATTTAATTCACATTTGTCTGCGGCGTTTTGGAAACTGTCGTGTTTATAAAATGTTCTGTAGAAATAAAATGAAAATATAAAAATGTTCTCGTGATCTTCAGTTTCCTCAGCTCCTCGTCCTTCTTCTTCTTCTTCTTCTTTCTTCTTCTTCTTCTTCTTCTTCTTCTTCTTCTCGTCTTTGGGGCAGATGTTTGTGACGTTCACATCTGCAGCTTTGATTCTCCACTTAGACTTTTTTAAATATTAATGCAGCGACTGAAACTCAACACTCTGACCCACTCACACATGAACCCACTCACACACCCGCTCACACATGAACCCGCTCACACATGAACCCGCTCACACATGAACCCGCTCACACATGAACCCGCTCACACATGAACCCGCTCACACATGAACCCACTCACACACACACACACACACATGAACCCACACACACATGAACCCACTCACACTCACACACACACACATGAACACACACACATGAACCCGCTCACACATGAACCCGCTCACACATGAACCCGCTCACACATGAACCGACTCACACACACACACACACACACACACTCACACATGAACCCACACACACATGAACCCACTCACACATGAACCCGCTCACACATGAACCCACTCACACACACACCACACACACACACACACACACACACACGCTCCACCTCTGAGGAAACACACAAACTTCACACAGCTAAAAGTGTTGTGTTCAAATTGACTCTGACAGAGTGAAATATAACTTTTCCTCAGTGTTTATCTGAGTCACTCTGTTCTAGAGTTAATTTAACACTTGTGTAAAAGTTCATGAAGTAAAACTGGACCAAAGTTCCTGTTTAACCCAAATCCAGAGTTAAATGAAGGTTTAGAGAGTAAACAGATAACACTTTGTAGAGTTATTCCTGATTTAACTCAACACACACAGAGGGTTTTATTTTCACACTTTGAGTTCATTTAAGATGAAATTCAGAACAAAACTGGTTCAAACTGGTTCAAACTGGTTCTTCTCTGGAGGGAGTTTGAAGTGATGGAGACAAATTAACACTAAGAGAAGTTGAATTAACTTCAACCAAATCAACTCTGACAAATATCGGTAAACAGTAAAATCACATTTTTCTACAGAGCTTTTCCACCTTCAAGGCTCAGAGTGTTTTACAACAAGGAACCACTCACACATTCACACAGTAGTGCACACAGACACTAGGGGCAGGGTGGGTTAAGTGTCTTGCCCAAGGACACAACAGCAGCATTCATCTGTGGGAGCTGGAATCACACCAACAACCTGTGGGTCAGTGGATCTGACGCTCCACCTGTGATGTTTATGTCAAGAGCTGGAATCAAACGGCTCCAGAATTTCTGCAAAACTGCTCCAGAACTGGTCCTGGACCGGTCCTGGACTGGTCCTGGACTGGTCCTGGACTGGTCCTGGACTGGTCCTGGACTGGTTCTGGACTGGTTCTGGATGGTTCTGGACCGGTCCTGGACTGGTCCTGGACTGGTCCTGGACTGGTCCTGGACTGGTTCTGGACTGCTCTAGAACCGCTCAAGAACTGGTCCAGAACTTGTCCAAAATTGCTCCAGAACTGTTCCAGAATTTCTCCAAAAACTACTCCACAACAAACCACCAACTGATCTACTGCTCCAACACACATTTAACTCTCAAAGAGTTCAAATAAGACATTTGAACCCTCCAGTTTTTCTTTAAATCACAGGTGTCAAACATATGGCCCGGGGGCCAGATCCGGCCCTCCAAGACCTTTAATCTGGCCCTCGGCTGATTTTCTACAAAAATATTGAAATTTTATTTTTTATTAAAATGGTGTTAATTTTCTGTGGTGTTTTATCACAGCAGCGTCTCCAGCGTCTCTACGTCTCCAGCGTCTCTGTACGTGGCCCCTCCCACCAGAGCAGCACAAATGAAGACTTGTCTCTTTCCAAACGCTCTTAAAGGAACCAAACACTACACAAACTACACAAACACTACACAAAACACACAAACACACAAACACACAAACACACAAACACACGACCTGTGTGAGTGTGTCACGTTCACATAAATCGAGTTATTCCAGTGATATAAAAACGTCGTGTGTAAAGTGAAAGTGAAAGTGTCTGACCTTTCTGGACGGCAGTCACCCCCATGGCGGGCTGCCCCAGGCTGGCGCGGCGTTCCCACTTGCCCTCGTCGGGGTGGTAAACTTCCACGGAGGCGAGCGGCGTCTGCTGGCGGTCCATGCCCCCGAGCACCATGATGTGCCCGCCGGGCGCCGCCACGGCCGACGCGCCCGCCCTCGCCGTGGGCAGGGGCGGCAGGGACGTCCAGCTCTGCCGCCCGGCGTCCAGCACCTCCACGGAGTCGAGGGGGACCCGCCCTCGCCGCACCCGCCCAGCACGTAGAGCGCCCCCTGCAGGTGCAGCGCCGCGCAGTACACCCGCCGCTGAGACATGGGGGGGAGGGACGACCACGACAGGCACTTCACCGGGCTCAGCGCCATCTCACGGACCGGCATGTCTGTGGGGGCGGGGCCAGGGGGCGGGGCATCACAGGCCGCCGAGAGGGGAGGGGCCGAGCGGTGATGACGTCACAAAGAGGGCGGGGCCGAGCAGTGATGACGTCACAAGAAGGGCGGGGCAGGGCGGGGCCGAGCGGTGATGACGTCACAAGAAGGGCGGGGCCGAGCAGTGATGACGTCACAAAGAGGGCGGGGCCGAGCAGTGATGACGTCACAAGAAGGGCGGGGCCGAGCAGTGATGACGTCACGGGCGGGAAACTGCGAGAAGTTAAAGAAAATGATCTAAACTATGGAGCAAAAAACTGAACTCTGAACTTTAAACTCTAAAAAAAGTCTAAAGGGACCTGTCACACGTGGAGGGACCTGACACACGTGGAGGGACCTGACACACGTGGAGGGCACCTGACACACGTGGAGGACACACGTGGACCTGACACACTGACCTGACACACTGGGAGGGACCTGACACACTGGAGGGACCTGACCTGGAGGGACCTGACACACGTGGAGGACCTGTCACACACTGGAGGGACTGAGGGACCTGACACTGGGAGGGACCTGACACAGGAGGAGGGACTGGGAGGGGACACACTGGGAGGGACCTGACACACGTGGAGGGACCTGACACACTGGGAGGGACCTGACACACTGGAGGGGACACACGTGGAGGGGGTCACACTGACACACACCTGACACACGGGAGGGACCTGACACACGTGGAGGGGACCTGACACGGACTGACACTGTGACACACGGGAGGGACCTGACACACGTGGAGGGACCTGACACACGTGGAGGGACCTGTCACACGTGGAGGGACCTGTCACACGTGGAGGGACCTGTCACACTGTGTGCTCTTTGGAGGTGTAATAAAAACGTAAATCTGCTTTGGGACGATTCAGATTTTGGTTCAAGTTTAGAAAAGTTGCTCACATCGTTTCGTCGACGCGTCAGAAGAAATCGAGGATCTGACTCCTGTTTTTGTGTTTTCCTGTTTTTGTTTTTTTCCTTGAGTCAAAAATTGTGATAAAATTATTTTTTTCTTCTCACAAAAATTGAAAAAGTAAAATCCCACATGATTAAATCCAAAAACGGAGACTCAGGTTGTGAAAGATCCCAGAGGTGAAGACGAGTGAGAGAAAAGACGAGGCTCCACTCCTCCCTCAGATCCCTCTCTCTCTCTCTCTCTCTCTTCTCTCTCTCTCTCTCTCTCTCTCTCTCTCTCTCTCTCTCTCTCTCTCTCTCTCTCTCTTCTCTCTCTCTCTCTCTCTCTCTCTCTCTTCTGGTTCTTTCTCTCTTCTTCTTCTTCGCTCCGGTGCTTTTTTCTCTCACGTTGGTCCCTGAAGACGAGACGACGGCGCCTGAAAAAAAAAAAAAAAAAAAGAAAAGAAAACAGACAGAGCGGTGAGAGGAGAGAAGAGCTCTGGTGTTAAAGCTGCACTACGGGACTTTTCTGACGCTCGTCTCCATGGAGATGCTGTTATTATTATTACAGATGTTATAACATTTCTATCACCGTGGAGACGAGCGGGTAACGCCAACAAGTCCAGTTACAGGTCGGATCTGTGGAGAGGTGAGTTTTTTAAAGGTATTTTAATAACTCAAACTCCTGTGTTTAAGACAGAAAACTTTAAAGTCTCACTGTGGAACATTTAAAGTATTTGAGGGAAAAACATTTGACCCAGAGACGCAGCGACACCGACGGTTTGGAAAGTTCAGTTCACACTTTTCAAAATGAACTCGTTAGAAAATGAATGAACTACAGAAGAATGTGGAGAGTTTAAATCAACTCTGTCAGAGTCAATTTAAACATTTCCTCAGTGTTTATCTGAGTCACTCTGTTCTAGAGTTAAAGTTTGTATGGAGGATTTTTTTTCAGTTTCAAATTGTCAATGAAAGTTTAAAATACCATTACAGAGACGCAGCAGCTTTGTAATTATGACCAAAAAAAAAAGAATGAAAATCTATCGACTGTGGACGTGTTGAGGCCAGATAAACATCAGCCAATAGAAAACGAGGCTGCCTCATTTCCTACACTGAAAAAACGGTCTGAGGAGTTGCTCAAATTGCAAAAAAAAATTACAACAATAACATGACTTTTTTACGTTTCTCTGTGAAGCATGTTTAAATGTTACAAAGGTCACGTGATTGTGGTCGATGTTAAACCTGCAGGTTTTAATCAGGTTGAGGAAACATGATTTTATTCTAATCTGTGGTGAGGCTCGTCCCTCTGGAATTCTCCTCCACAAAACTTTTGGAGGGAAACTTCAGATGTAACAGGACAGAGACAAGAGCAGAGACACAGTGTGGAGCAGGAGGATCATGGAGCTGATCTGGAGGTGAGACTTTTCAAAGATTTTATCTGTTTCTCTGGCCTAGAAAGTCGTCATTGTTAAAACATGTTTGTGGTGTTTTATTTGAAATTAGAGTTAATGTCAGGACTCCTGGAAACAAATTATATTTGACTGTTCATCTACAAGAGTGGGACAGTTGGATCAGATTTAAATGTGTTTGTTCCAGTCGTCTACAAACACAGACACGTCCAGGTTCTGCTGCAGCTGTGAGGAAGTTCATGAATGTTACAGTTGATGTTTCAGAAAAAAGGAAGATGTTTGAGAACAAAACACAGATGAACAAAGTAAATAAACCAACTCAAATGATTTTAAACAAATATTTCAAAATGTAACTTCTATTGAAACAGTGATTGTGTTTCTACAGGGTGATGTGGCATAGGAGACTTTATACCAGATGCCCTCCCTGTTACTACTGCGTTTAGAGGAAGAAAAGCAGCACACGGTGAGTTTTGTTTTCTGCAGATACACTTCTAATGTTCCTGTTCTTTCTGTTCTGGTCCATTATTGTAGTAATAAATACTTTAATGTATTTAAACATGTAGAACAGAGTAGTGATCAGAATGTGATCATCATGTGTGATTCTGTGTCCACAGACCAGAGCTTAGAATAAATCTCACACTGTCCAGCTCCAAACTGTGGTCTCTGTGTGTTTGATTCTGTTTAAGACAAAACAGAAATGTGGAAACTAAGACTGTTTTTGTTTTCTTTTACAGAATTAGATCAATTAAATTAAATATACAATATTTATACATTTCATGATAAGGCAACATAAGATAAATCTGCATATTCAGCAGGATCATGAAAAAGTGACGTTCTTGTTGTGAGAAAAATATGTGTAGATGGATCGAAAAAAGTTTCAAAGCCTAAACATCATTTTATTGCCTGCAGCTGCTTTCCAGAACTTTTTTACGCAAATCCAGCGACCTTTTTTTTCAGTGTTTTGGCTGTTGGTTTGTCAATCAAACTCCCTGCGTTTCTACTGTAGTGTAACTGACTCTTTGCCACGCGGGGATTATGTGGTTTATGCAGTGGTTCTTAGAGTTTTTTTTAAACTGTCGCTTCCTCGCAGTTCGCATAAACTTTGTTGCGATTGCAGACGAGAATCCACGACCGGTTCGCCACAAAAGAAAGTCGGTTTTTGAGGTCGCTGAAGAAGAAGAGAAGAGGAAAAGGAGCGAAACCAAACTGAGGTGATTCTTGGAGATCTCGTCAGCGATGGCGCGAACGAAGCAGACGAAGAGTCTAAAAACTGACGCATCGGTGGCTGAATTTACTTCTAGACAGGAAACTTCAACAGTGATTCTGAAACGAGGTGTAACAAACGTGATTTGTAGAGTAAAGAGGCGGGAGGAGGAGGAGCTGTTTCTACTGAGGCTGTGGAGGAGGAAGGTGGAGTCACATGTTCACAAGGACGGTCGCTGTATTTCTCTTCCCTTAAAAATCCTCTATACAACCTTTAATTTAACACTTGTGTAAAAGTTCATGAAGTAACACTGGACCAAAGTTCCTGTTTAACCCCAAATCCAGAGTTATATGAAGGTTTAGAGAGTAAACAGATAACACTTTGTAGAGTTATCCTGATTTAACTCAACAACACACAGAGGAGTTTTATTTTCACACTTTATTTGAGTTAATTTAAGATGAAATTCAGAA
>NW_026571515.1:534080-554080 GCF_026225935.1 Boleophthalmus pectinirostris | reverse complement strand
TGTGTGTGTGTGTGTGTGTGTGTGTGTGTGTGTGTGTGTGTGTGTGTGTGTGTGTGTGTGTGTGTGTGTGTGTGTGTGTGTGTGTGTGTGTGTGTGTGTGTGTGTGTGTGTGTGTGTGTGTGTGTGTGTGTGTGTGTGTGTGTTGTGTGTGTGTGTGTGTGTGTGTGTGTGTGTGTGTGTGTGTGTGTGTGTGTGTGTGTGTGTGTGTGTGTGTGTGTGTGTGTGTGTGTGTGTGTGTGTGTGTGTGTGTGTTGTGTGTGTGTGTGTTTGTGTGTTTGTGTGTGTGTGTGTGTGTGTGTGTGTGTGTGTGTGTGTGTGTGTGTGTGTGTGTGTGTGTGTGTGTGTGTGTGTGTGTGTGTGTGTGTGTGTGTGTGTGTGTGTGTGTGTGTGTGTGTGTGTGTGTGTGTGTGTGTTTGTGTGTGTGTGTGTTTGTGGATACGATATATTTCAAATCGATTCGATACGGTTCAATAAAAAATAAAGGCTAAATCGTGTCTGTGATACTAAAGTCTTTGTTAAACTTCTTTTTGTGCAAAGTTCATATGAAACACAAATATTTTAATCGTCAAAACAGTAAAAAATGTCAAATGTGTCGCATAAACGAGTTTTCCTTTTCACTCCACAAGCAACAAAACTGTAGCTGGAACAAAATAATTTAGTAAAACTCATCTAAAAATCCTCTTGGTGAAATATCGATACAGCAGCTCACGATATCGATATTGTATCACCACATTAAACGATACGATATATCGATATTCCGATATTTTTGCACACCTCTACTGAACACGTCTCTGTCTCTTCGTTCAGTCTGCAGGTTTAAACGCTCAATTTGGATTTTTTTTTTTTTGGTAAAATCCTGATGTTTTTTTGTTTTTTTCAGCAAATTAGTGCTTGTTGTAACATCGAGGTTTTTCAGATGAGACGATGGGTCAAAATGAAGCCACAACATTTTGAAACCGTCACACCTGCATCTGTGACACTAGATTGGATCATTGTGATGCACTTTACGTCGATGTGTCACTAAGTCTCCGTTCAGTCTGCAGGTTTAACGCTCAATTCAGATTTTTGTGTGAAATCTGATGTTTTTTCGAGGTGGTTCACATTTCCAGTTAAATGTGACTTGTATGTGACTCCAGTGTGAACATTAAACGGTCCAAAAGTGTCCCACATGTGACACTGGAGACACGACGACGTCAACCGCAGCGAGCGTCTCTGTGTTTACACAAGTTGAACAAACATGGACGCAGCATCGAGCACCTGGAGATTTTAAAGTTCCTCTCGTACCGGAGCCACAACATGAACAACTGACTTGTTTTAAGGAGGAGATTGAGAAGGAGAAGGAGCAGGTTTTTGGTGGTGGTGTTTTGTGGTGAGTGGAGATGTGCTTCACTTCAGTCACACTGAGTTTATTAAAGTTTGTATAGAGGATTTTTTTAAGGGAAGAGAAATACAGCGACCGTCCTTGTGCTCGTTCAGAATCACTGTTGAAGTTTCCTGTCGAGAAGTAATTCAGCGACCGACGCGTCAGTTTTTAGACTCTTCGTCTGCTTTGTTCGCGCCATCGCTGGACGAGATTTCCAAGAATCACCTCAGTTTGTCTTCGCTCCTTTTCTCCTTCTTCTCTTCTTCTTTCGACCTCAAAAACCGACTTTCTTTCACGGCGAACCGGTCGTGGATTCTCGTCCGACATTACAACAAACTTTGTGTGAACTGCGAGGAAGCGACAGTTTGAAAAAGCCTCTAAACCACATAATCCCCGCACTCCGACGAGTCAGTTACACTAGGGAGTTTGATTGACAACCCAACAGCCAATAGAAAAAGAGGGAGCCTCGTTTTCTATTGGCTGATGTTTATCTGGCCTCAACAAACGTCCACGGTTGATAGATTTTCATTCTTTTTTTTTTTTTTGGTCATAATTACAAAGCTGCTGCGTCTCTGTAACGGAATTTTAAACTTTCAATGACAATTTGAAACAAAACAAAAAAAAAATCCTCCATACAAACTTTCAGCGCAGAATAGTGACGTTTGTGTCTTGTTGATGACGTGTAGGTGGATGAATGTGACCTGACTGTTCACACTCAAGTCACATGTTAAAGATCAGATATGGATCAGTTTCAGGAGCACAGATCCAAGTGTCCTGGTCACATGTGAAAACATCACATCTGTGTGGTTCAGACATGAAAAGATCAGATACAGAAACATAGAGACAAAACATCTGATCTGGGAAACTTCAGAGTGAACATAGAGTTTGAGTCGATTTTAAAATGATTTTATTTACTTTTAAGTGAGTGACGTTTAGAGTCTGAGGTTTAGAGTCTGAGGTTTAGAGTCTGAGGTTTAGAGTCTGAGGTTTAGAGTCTGAGGTTTAGAGTCTGAGGTTTAGAGTCTGACGTTTAGAGTCTGAGGTTTAGAGTCTGACGTTTAGAGTCTGACGTTTAGAGTCTGACGTTTAGAGTCGTTTAGAGTCTAGAGTTTAGAGTCGTTTAGAGTCGTTTAGAGTCTACGTTTTAGAGTCTAGAGTCTGACGTTTAGAGTCTGACGTTTAGAGTCTGACGTTTAGAGTCTGAGTGTTTAGAGTCTGACGTTTAGAGTCTGGATGTTTAGAGTCTGACGTTTAGAGTCTGACGTTTAGAGTCTGACGTTTAGAGTCTGGTGTTTAGAGTCTGACGTTTAGAGTCTGACGTTTAGAGTCTGACGTTTAGAGTCTGGTGTTTAGAGTCTGACGTTTAGAGTCTGACGTTTAGAGTCTGACGTTTAGAGTCTGACGTTTAGAGTCTGACGTTTAGAGTCTGACGTTTAGAGTCTGACGTTTAGAGTCTGACGTTTAGAGTCTGACGTTTAGAGTCTGACGTTTAGAGTCTGACGTTTAGAGTCTGACGTTTAGAGTCTGAGTCGTTTAGAGTCGTTTAGAGTTTAGAGGTTTAGAGTCTGACGTTTAGAGTCTGACGTTTAGAGTCTGAGTTTTCGTTTAGAGTTTAGAGTTTGGCGTTTAGAAGTTTGAGGTTTAGAGTTTAGAGTCTCGTTTAGAGTCTGACGTTTAAGTTAGAGTTTGGTGTTTAGAGTCTGACGTTTTAGAGTCTGACGTTTAGAGTCTGACGTTTGAGTCTGGTGTTTAGAGTCTGACGTTTAGAGTCTGATGACGTTTAGAGTCTGACGTTTAGAGTCTGACGTTTAGAGTCTGACGTTTAGAGTCTGGTGTTTAGAGTCTGACGTTTAGAGTTTGGTGTTTAGAGTCTGACGTTTAGAGTTTGGTGTTTAGAGTCTGGTGTTTAGAGTCTGACGTTTAGAGTCTGGTGTTTAGAGTCTGACGTTTAGAGTTTGGTGTTTAGAGTCTGGTGTTTAGAGTCTGGTGTTTAGAGTCTGGTGTTTAGAGTCTGGTGTTTAGAGTTTGGTGTTTAGAGTTTGGTGTTTAGAGTCTGGTGTTTAGAGTTTGGTGTTTAGAGTTTGGTGTTTAGAGTCTGGTAGAGTGTTTAGAGTCTAGACGTTTAGAGTTTAGAGTCTGACGTTTAGAGTCTAGACGTTTAGGTTTGGTGTTTAGAGTCTGACGTTTAGAGTCTGACGTTTAGAGTCTGGTGTTAGAGTGTTTAGTGTTTAGAGTTTGAGTTTGGTGTTTAGAGTTTGGTGTTTAGAGAGTTTGGTGTTTAGAGTCGTGTTTGGTGTTTAGAGTTTGGTGTTTAGAGTCGGTGTTTAGAGTTTTGGTGTTTAGAGTTGGTGTTTGGTGTTTAGAGTTTGGTGTTTAGAGTCTGGTGTTTAGAGTTTGGTGTTTAGAGTTTGGTGTTTAGAGTTTGGTGTTTGAGTGTTTAGAGTTTGGTGTTTAGAGTTTGGTGTTTGGTGTTTAGAGTTTGGTGTTTAGAGTTTGGTGTTTAGAGTTTGGTGTTTAGAGTCTGGTGTTTAGAGTTTGGTGTTTAGAGTTTGGTGTTTAGAGTTTGGTGTTTAGAGTCTGGTGTTTAGAGTTTGGTGTTTAGAGTTTGGTGTTTAGAGTTTGGTGTTTAGAGTTTTCTGGTGTTTAGAGTTTGGTGTTTAGAGTTCTGGTGTTTAGAGTTTGGTGTTTAGAGTTTGGTGTTTAGAGTTGGTGTTTGGTGTTTAGACTGGTGTTTAGAGTTTGGGGTTCAGAGTCGACTTTCACACACGAAGCGTCAGATTTGAAACGTTTCTCTTGATCCGCTTCAGTGAAACGAGTTTATGTAACGACCCGACGGAAAAGATTAAAATAAAACCACGAACGCTAGAGACACAGGTCAAAGGTCACGGGAAAATCTGCAGAACTGAACCAGGACTGAACCAGGACTAAACCAGGACTAAACCAGGACTAAACCAGGACTAAACCAGGACTGAACCAGGACTAAACCAGGACTAAACCAGGACTAAACCAGGACTAAACCAGGACTGAACCAGGACTGAACCAGGACTGAACCAGGTCCAGTTTCACATAAACATTGTTGTTGTGAATCACTCCAGAGGAAAAACAGAGAGAACAGAGAAAAGAGGAGAAGAACATGAAAGAGAAGAAGAGAGAAGAGAGAGAGAGAGAGAGAGAGAAAGAGACAGGANCGATACGATACATGTCTCGATACAGTGAACTTTCGATTGGATACGATATATTTCAAATCGATTCGATACGGTTCAATAAAAAATAAAGGCTAAATCGTGTCTGTGATACTAAAGTCTTTGTTAAACTTCTTTTTGTGCAAAGTTCATATGAAACACAAATATTTTAATCGTCAAAACAGTAAAAATGTCAAATGTGTCGCATAAACGAGTTTAGTTTCACTCCACAAGCAACAAAACTGTAGCTGGAACAAAATAATTTAGTAAAACTCATCTAAAAATCCTCTTGGTGAAATATCGATACAGCAGCTCACGATATCGATATTGTATCACCACATTAAACGATACGATATATCGATATTCCGATATTTTTGCACACCTCTACTGAACACGTCTCTGTCTCTTCGTTCAGTCTGCAGGTTTAACGCTCAATTTGGATTTTTTTGGTAAAATCCGATGTTTTTTTGTTTTTTTCAGCAAATTAGTGCTTGTTGTAACATCGAGGTTTTTCAGATGAGACGATGGGTCAAAATGAAGCCACAACATTTTGAAACCGTCACACCTGCATCTGTGACACTAGACTGGATCATTGTGATGCACTTTACGTCGATGTGTCACTAAGTCTCCGTTCAGTCTGCAGGTTTAACGCTCAATTCAGATTTTTTTGTGAAATCTGATGTTTTTTCAGCTCGTTCACATTTCCAGTTAAATGTGACTTGTATGTGGACTCCAGTGTGAACATTAAACGGTCCAAAAGTGTCCCACATGTGACACTGGAGACACGACGACGTCAACCGCAGCGAGCGTCTCTGTGTTTACACAAGTTGAACAAACATGGACGCAGCATCGAGCACCTGGAGATTTTAAAGTTCCTCTCGTACCGGAGCCACAACATGAACAACTGACTTGTTTTAAGGAGGAGATTGAGAAGGAGAAGGACCAGGTTTTTGGTGGTGGTGTTTTGTGGTGAGTGGAGATGTGCTTCACTTCAGTCACACTGAGTTTATTAAAGTTTGTATAGAGGATTTTTTTAAGGGAAGAGAAATACAGCGACCGTCCTTGTGCTCGTTCAGAATCACTGTTGAAGTTTCCTGTCGAGAAGTAATTCAGCGACCGACGCGTCAGTTTTTAGACTCTTCGTCTGCTTTGTTCGCGCCATCGCTGGACGAGATTTCCAAGAATCACCTCAGTTTGTCTTCGCTCCTTTTCTCCTTCTTCTCTTCTTCTTTCGACCTCAAAAACCGACTTTCTTTTGCGGCGAACCGGTCGTGGATTCTCGTCCGACATTACAACAAACTTTGTGTGAACTGCGAGGAAGCGACAGTTTGAAAAAGCCTCTAAACCACATAATCCCCGCACTCCGACGAGTCAGTTACACTAGGGAGTTTGATTGACAACCCAACAGCCAATAGAAAAAGAGGGAGCCTCGTTTTCTATTGGCTGATGTTTATCTGGCCTCAACACGTCCACGGTTGATAGATTTTCATTCTTTTTTTTTTTTTTGGTCATAATTACAAAGCTGCTGCGTCTCTGTAACGGAATTTTAAACTTTCAATGACAATTTGAAACAAAACAGAAAAAAAATCCTCCATACAAACTTCAGTGCAGAATAGTGACGTTTGTGTCTTGTTGATGACGTGTAGGTGGATGAATGTGACCTGACTGTTCACACTCAAGTCACATGTTAAAGATCAGATATGGATCAGTTTCAGGAGCACAGATCCAAGTGTCCTGGTCACATGTGAAAACATCACATCTGTGTGGTTCAGACATGAAAAGATCAGATACAGAAACATAGAGACAAAACATCAGATCTGGGAAACTTCAGAGTGAACATAGAGTTTGAGTCGATTTTAAAATGATTTTATTTACTTTTAAGTGAGTGACGTCCCTGGAGCAGAGTCTGAGGTTTAGAGTCTGAGGTTTAGAGTCTGAGGTTTAGAGTTTTTAGAGTCTTTTAGAGTCTGAGGTTTAGAGTTTGGTGTTTAGAGTCTGGTGAGTCTGAGTTTTAGAGTCTGGTGTTTAGAGTCTGGTGTTTAGAGTTTGGTGTTTTAGAGTCTTGGTTTTTGAGAGTTGAGTTGGTTTAGAGTTGAGTTTGAGTTTTAGAGTTTGGTGTTTAGAGTTTGAGTTTTGAGTCTTAGAGTCTGGTGTTTAGAGAGTTTGAGTGTTTAGAGTTTGGTTTTAGAGTCTGTTTAGAGTTTGGTGTTTAGAGTCTGGTGTTTAGAGTCTTTGAGTTTGTTTTAGAGTTTGAGTTTGGTTTTAGAGTTTGGTGTTTTAGAGTCTGGTGAGTTTGGTGTTTAGAGTTTGGTGTTTAGAGTTTGGTGTTTAGAGTTTGGTGTTTAGAGTAGAGTTTGGTGTTTAGAGTCTTGGTGTTTGAGTGGTGTTTAGAGTTGGTGGTGTTTTAGAGTTTGGTGTTTAGAGTTTGGTGTTTTAGAGTTTGGTGTTTAGAGTTTGGTGTTTAGAGTTTGGTGTTTAGAGTCTGGTGTTTAGAGTCTGGTGTTTAGAGTTTGGTGTTCAGAGTCGAGTTTCACACACGAAGCGTCAGATTTGAAACGTTTCTCTTGATCCGCTTCAGTGAAACGAGTTTATGTAACGACCCGACGGAAAAGATTAAAATAAAACCACGAACGCTAGAGACACAGGTCAAAGGTCACGGGAAAATCTGCAGAACTGAACCAGGACTGAACCAGGACTAAACCAGGACTAAACCAGGACTAAACCAGGACTGAAACCAGGACTAAACCAGGACTGAACCAGGACTGAACCAGGACTGAACCAGGACTGAACCAGGACTGAACCAGGACTGAACCAGGTCCAGTTTCACATAAACATTGTTGTTGTGAATCACTCCAGAGGAAAAACAGAGAGAACAGAGAAAAGAGGAGAAGAACATGAAGAGAAGAACAGAGAGAGAGAGAGAGAGAGAGAGAGAGAGAGAGAGAGAGAGAGAAAGAGACAGGAGAGGGGGGGGGGGTGAAAGAGAAGAGGAGAACAAATGAGTGAATGAGAGGGAGGATAAACACAGAAAGAGAATATTGACAGATTGGAGAGAGATGAAGGGATGAGGGTGAAATAGAGAGAGAAAGATAGAGGGATGGATAGATAGATAGATAGATAGAGGAGGAGAGAAAGTGTGATATATAGAGAGAAATAAGCGTTAAAAAAGAGAAGAGGAGAGAGGACAGAGAGAGGGAGGAAAGAGAGAAAGGGGGAACAAACAGAGAGAGAAAAAAAGAGAGAGAATGATGGAGGGAGGGGGATGAGAGAGAGAGAGAGAGAGAGGGAGAGAGAGAGAGAGAGGGAGAGGGAGAGGGAGAGGTGGTGGTTTGGATGTTGGAGAAACGTTCTGTTCCCTGAAAACACCAGCGAAAAAAAAACGACAGACAGAAGAGAAGATGGTTTATATTTAGAGAGAGAGAGAGAGAGAGGAGGGGGGGGGGGGATGAGTGGAGAGATGGAGGGAGGAGGCAGAGGGTAAAAACAGACGAGTGGAGAGATGGAGGGAGGAGAGGGTAAAAACAGACGAGTGGAGAGATGGGAGAGGAGGAGGGTAAAAACAGACGAGTGGAGAGATGGAGGGAGCAGAGGGTAAAAACAGACGAGTGGAGAGATGGAGGGAGGAGCAGAGGGTAAAACAGACGAGTGGAGAGATGGAGGGAGGAGCAGAGGGTAAAAACAGACGAGTGGAGAGATGGAGGGAGGGAGGAGAGGGTAAAAACAGACGAGTGGAGAGATGGAGGGAGGAGGAGAGGGTAAAAACAGACGAGTGGAGAGATGGAGGGAGAGTTTCTCTGGGGCTAAAATATTTCAGGCATAAACAGGTTTTTAAATCCAACAAAAACGAAACATCTGATCTGTTCCATCGTTTCCAACGCAACAACAACATCTCTCCATCCCTCCATCCCTCCATCCCTCTATCTCTCTATCTATCTCTCTGTCCATCACTCTCTCCATCTCTCTCTAACCCGTCTCTCTTTTCTTTCTCTCCTTTCTAAATATAACTCTCTCTCTCTCTGTTCTAAAACTACATCTGTCTGTATTTCTGGAACTAAACCAGGACTAAACCAGGTCTAAACCAGGACTAAACCAGGACTAACCAGGTCTAAACCTAAACCAGGTCTAAACCAGGTCTAAATCCAGGACTAAACCAGGACTAAACGGACTAAACTAAACCAGTTAAACTAAACTAAACTAAACACATAATCCAGGTGAATCATTTTCTTATAAAATAACACTGTGATTCTGTTAAAGCGTCAGACAAACTGCAGAGTTTTAAAAGTGAATTATTATAATAGTGAAGAGCACCACCTTATGACATCACCACGTGAACACGACACCCACAGTGTGAACATCAGAACAAGAAATAAAACCAGAGCAGAAACAAAGACACAGATCAACAAATCAACAACAAGAGAAACAAAAAGAAACAAACGAGCTGAAACATCATCAGAGGCCACGCCCCCTGACCACACACAGGCCACGCCCCCTGACCACACACAGACCACGCCCCCTGACCACACACACACAGGCCACGCCCCCTGACCACACACCCTGACCACACACAGGCCACACCCCCTGACCACACACACTGACCACACACAGCCACCCCCCTGACCACACACACAGGCCACGCCCCCTGACCACACACACACACGACCCGCCCTGACCACACACAGGCCACGCCCCTGACCACACCCACACACAACACCCCTGACCACACACACAGGCCACGCCCCTGACCACACACACAGGCCACGCCCCTGACCACACACACACCACGCCCCTGACCACACACAGCCACCCTGCCACCACCACACCACACACACACACAGCCACACCCCCTGACCACACACACAGGCCACGCCCCCTGACCACACACACACACACCACACCCCCTGACCACACACACCCGCCTGACCACACACACACACGGCCACGCCCCTGACCACACACACACAGGCCACACCCCTTGACCACACACACAGACCACGCCCCCTGACCACACACACACAGGCCACACCCCTGATCACACACACAGGCCACGCCCCCTGACCACACACACACAGGCCACGCCCTCTGACCACACACAGGCCACGCCCCCTGACCACACCTGACCCTGTTTAGACTCCGCCCACTTCACCTGCGCCACGTCACAACCCAAGAACTACAGGAACTACATACTTTACAATATTTATAGTACTTTATATATTTGCAGTATTTATAGTACTTTATATATTTGCAGTATTTATAGTACTTTATATTTTATATTTATAGTACTTTATTTATGTCGAGTATATTTAAAGTATTTTTAGAGGAGTTTTGTTTAAAGGACAAAAAATTTGAATTTATCACAGCGACATTTCTCTCCCTCTGACCCAACTCTCTCTCTCTCTCTCTCTCTCTTCTATCCCTCTATTTATCCTTTCTTCACGTCCTCCCATCCTCCTCTTCCTCTCCTCTTCATTTCATTCTCTCTTCTTTCTTTCTTTCTTTCTTTCTTATTTCTCTCCTCTCTGTCACCATTTTCTCTCTCTCCTTCTTCGTCTCTCTCTCCGTTTTTCTCTGAGACTGTTGGAGTATCGATACCTGAAATGAACCGATACCAGTAAAAGAGCCAACTCTCGATATCGACTGAACCGATACCACAGAACCGATACTGATCCGGCTCATTTTACAGGATTAGAGACGATAATCGATATCGGTTTGTCCTCTGTCTCCTTTTCTCTCTCAGGGTCATTTGGGGATTTTCCCAACCCCACCTCCCTCCCTCCCTCTCTCTCTCTCTCTCTCTCTCTCTCTCTCTCTCTGTGTGTGTTCTCTCTATCCTCTCCTCCTCCTCTCTCTGCTCTTTCTCTCCGTCTGAATGTTCTTCCTTAAATAGAGAGATTTTTGAGGGAAATTAGAAGGAAACGTAAACACACGAAGAGAGAGAGAAACAGAGAGAGATCAAGAAGAAGAGGGAGAAAGAGAAACAAGGAAAAAGAAAAAGAGGCAAGAAGAAAGAGAGAAAGGAGGAGAAAGAGGAGAGAATTTAGAGGAGAGAGAGAGGAGGAGGAGGAGGAGAGAAGAAAGGAGGAGAGTGAGTGAGAGAGAGAGGACATGAGGAAACAAGGAGAGAGGAGGCAAGAGAAAAGAGAGATAGGAGGAGAAAGAGAAGAGAGAAATTGGGGAGCAGAGAGAGAGAGAGAAGGAGAAATAAGGAAAAAGGGGGAGAAAAGAGAAGGAGAGAAAGAGAAAGGAAAGAGGAGAGAGAAGTGGAGGCAAGAGAGAAAGGAGGAGAAAAAATAGAGGGGGAGGAGGAGAGAGAGAAGGGAAACAAGGGAGAAAAACAGAAGGAGAGAAAGAGAGAGAGGAGACAAGAAGAGAGAAAAGAGGAGAGAGAAGAGGAGGCAAGAAGAAAGAGAGAAAGAAGGAGAAAGAGAGGAGAATTTAGGGGAGGGGGAGGAGAGAAAGGATGGAGAGAGAGAGGAGGAGAAGAGAGGAGAGAGTGAGAGAGAGAGAGAGAGAGAGAGAGGACATGAGGAGAGAGAAGAGAGGAGAGGAATTAGGGGAAGAGGAGGAGAGAGAGACAAGGAAAAGGAGGAAGAAAAAGAGAGAGAGAGAGAGGACACGAGGAGAAAGAAGATGAGGAGACAAGGACAGAAGGAAGGAGAGAGAGAGAAAGGAGGATAAAGAGAGGAGAGAAAGAGAGAAGAAGAGAAAAAAGAGAGATGGGAGAGAGGACACGAGGAGAGAGAGAGAGAGAGAGAGAGAGAGAGAGGAGAGCAGGAATTATAAGGAGCAGAGAAAAGGCAGAATGATGGAGAGAATATGGGTCAGAGAGACGGAGAGATGAAGGCTGGAAAAAAAAGGATTAAAGTCGAGGTTAAACGAGTTTCAGTTTAATCTGAAACTCAATTTAAAACGGAAAAAAAATAAAATAAAAACACAAAAACACAAAATCTCTGTGTCTCCTTTTGTCTCGGAGATTTTAGAACCAAAACGACACAAAAACTTTAACGTTTCTGATGGAAATTAGAAATAAAATGAAACGTTTTTTTTGTTTTTTTTATCGACGTTTAGAATCAGAGAAACTGACGGAGGATAAATATAGAAGAAAAAGAAGCAGAAGAAGAAGAAGAAGAAGAGGAGGAGGAGGAGGTTATCTGCTCGATCGCCGCGGGAGACGAGGGGGTCGGGACCTCAGGGGTCAGAGGTCAGCGGCGCCAGATTTAACTTCAGACTGTGACATCATCAGAGACCCGACCAATCAGACGACACCATCTGTGCCCCAGGCGTTTGGATCGGTGCACTTTACTCTGACACCAGGCGTTTGGATCAGTGCACTTTAACACCAGGCGTTTGGATCACTGCACTTTACTGTAACACTGGGCGTTTGGATCGGTGCACTTTACTCTACACCAGGCGTTTGGATCGGCGCACTTTACTGTAACACCGGGCGTTTGGATCGGTGCACTTTACTCTAACACCGGGCGTTTGGATCGGTGCACTTTACTCTAACACCTGGGCGTTTGGATCGGTGCACTTTACTCTCACACCAGGCGTTTGGATCGGTGCACTTTACTCTCACACCGGGCGTTTGGATCGGTGCACTTTACTCTAACACTCGGGCGTTTGTAGTAGTATTTGTAGTATTTGTGGTAGTAGTAATAGTAGAAGTATTTGTAGTATTTGTAGAAGTAGCAGTAGTAGTAGTATTTCTTGTAAGTATTTGTAGTATTTCTAATAGTATCAGCAGAAACAAGAAAACAGAGGAGAAAACCAGGACTAAACCAGGACTAAACCAGGACTAAACCAGGACTAAACCAGGACTAAACCAGGACTAAACCAGGACTAAACCAGGACTAAACCAGGTCCGGTCTGTCCTTGGTTCTTCTTCATGTTCCTTTTGAATTCAGATCGTTTTATTTCTTCTCACGGTGAGTTTATAAAATCTTTTCAGACTCTCAGACCGAAGCCGAGTCACAGCAAAAATAAACCACCACTAACATGCGAACGGTGCACTTCCTGACCATGCACAGTGGACTTGCTCTGACCTCAGACCTGCTCCTGTGAGAAACGATCATGAAGAAACATGAGCTGAGAACGAAGAGACGCAAGAAACATGAAGGAAGAGAAGAATAGAAGATAAAAACTCTCTCTCCATCCCTCCATCCATCTCTTTCTCTTTCTCTTTCTTTCTCTTTCTCTTTCTCTTTCTCTCTTCTCTTTCTCTTTCTCTTTCTCTCTTTCTCTTTCTCTTCCCTCATTCTCGTTCGGACTCGTGGTCTGATGTGAAACGTGCAGCAGATGTGAGGTGAAACAGACAAGTTCAGATTTAAAACTGAAACTGAAACAAACGTCCCAGAAAAAAGAAGAAAGAACATTTTTTAAATTATTTCTGTTTCCGTCGACACTGAAGTTTGTGATTCGTCTGAAACTTCGGCACAAACAGAATCTCCGAGTGAATCTTCTGTCGCTTCATTTCCACAAACACAAACACGTTTCAGATTTAAACTCTGTAAAAGTCGTTTCCTCTTTAAGTTAGTTTATTTTTCAGAACCAGGGGCGGTGTTTCCATTTGGCAAAACTCGGCTTTTGCCTCGGGCCCCAAACCTGGAGGGGCCCCGACAAACGGCCCCAGAGAAGTTTGATTTTCTCTCAATATGACGTTAAATTGAAAGTATTTTTACTTTTAAACAATAAAGATAAGAAAAATAATCATCATCATCATCATCATACGTGACGGACGTAAACAAAAATGTAAATGTACCAGCAAAAAAAAACAAAAAAAACACAACTTTCAGTTCTGGTTTTATCGTCGGCGAATGAATGAATAAGACAAATTTACAATCCACCAAAATTCAAATAAACAATGTTCAAGAAGAATGAGGAAAAACAGACAATAAATATATTTAAAAAAAACAAGTAAACGCTGCATTACAACGACGGCCCCAAATAACAAACTCCTCCTGCCCAAACTCAGAGTCAAACTCAGACTCAGAGTCGAGTCGTGTTACAGTGAAATGTTTCATTTTCACTTTCAGTCGAGCAAAAGTCGAGACAAAAACGACGTTCAAAACAAAATCAAAATAAAATATGAATATTAATGTGATCACTGATCCAGTCAATCCACAAACTCGAAACTCTGAACTCAAAACTCAAAACTCTGGTCGTGTTCAGTCTTGTCACGTCCAGAATCTTTTACCAAAAACCAAACCAACTTTATTTTTTTTTAAAGCACTTTAAAAACTTTACAACTGCCAAAACTGCACAAGAACAAAACAGACAAACACAACAATAATACAACCACGAAAAACTCATAACGAAAAAGAAATGTTCATGTCATATGTAAAAAAATGTTTTGAGTGATTTAAAAACACGTACAGACTCTGATTTCTAAAGCGTCGATTCAATGGGCGAAAAACTACGACTCACAGAGACGAGTTTAGAGTTTAAGTCTAAAATTTTAGTTTTATTCTGTTTGTTTGTGAAAGTCAAACTGAACATTTCCTCGTCTGTTCTTCATCTGAGTTTGATCCTGATTCTGTTTCACTAAAGCTGCACCGTGGAACATTTCTGGAGGAGGTTCTGGTCCCTCTGGTCTCCATGGAGATGTTGCTGCTCTGACAGAAATGTTCCACAGTGAAACTTTAAACGTTCAAAAATCCTCAGGAGTTTTTTTTTTTTTTTTTTTTTCTGTTGAAACTTTGACCTGAAACATCCGAGAGTCTAAAGCTCCAGTGCGGAACATTCCAGAAACACACCTCATCATCTCCATGGAGACAAGTTCCACAGTGCAGCTTTAATCTTCAGCCCCGCTCCATCGCGCACGCGCACACACGCGCACGCGCACACATCTGTGGTTTTGTCCCGAGGCGCGTCTCTCAAACTTTCCGCATGCGGCAGCGCGGCGCGGTGCGTGTCTGCCGCGCGTCTGTCGCGTATCCAGATGTGCGCGCGGCCTCCGAACCCGCGCGTGAACTGAACCCGAACCCGCATAAAAAACACGTGACCCACACAGACGCGCCGCGACAAACCAGCGGCACCTGCCGCTTCACCTGCCGCGTGTCTCTGCCGCGTGTCTCTGCCGCGCGGGATCAAACCCAAACGGAACTTTTCCGCCTATTTGTGCCGCACGCGCGCAGCACGTCAATGTGACGCTCCCACGTGCGCGGGCCACGCGGTCTCTTTCTTCTTTTGGCGCAAACGGAACACGCACGTGGATTTGAGCAGATTTCTCGTCCACGTCACGACCCACGCGCACCCACAGGTCCCCCTCGTGCACGCGCGCCGCCGTTTGGCGCCTTACCTCGTGCCGCAGTCGCTCCTGTCGCGCGCCAAAGCTCCGCTAATCCTCCGCGTGCGCGTGTCCGTCCGTCACATCCGCGAGGAGCGCGAGGAGCGGAGCGCGAGCTCCAGAAGTGACGCCTCCCGCGCGCAGCGCAGAATGAAACACGAGCGCCGCGCCGCGCGCACCACCGCCACTATCTCTCCTCCTCCTCATCACTCTATCCTCCCTCCAGCTCTCTCTCTCTCTCTCTCTCTCTCTCTCTCCTCCTGCCTTTACCCTCTCTCTCCTCTATCTCTCCTCCCTCCCTCACTCTCTCTCTCCTCCAGCACACACACTCTCTCTCCCTCTCTCTAACACTCTCTCCTCTCTCTATCTCTCTCTCTCCTCTATCTCTCCTTCCTCCCTCACTCTCTCTCTCCTCCAGCACACACACTCTCTCTCCCTCTCTCTAACACTCTATCTCTCTCTATCTCTCTCTCCTCTCTATCTCTCCTCCTCCCCTCACTCTCTCTCTCCAGCACACACACTCTCTCTCCCTCTCTCTCCTCTCTCTCTCTATCTCTCCTCCCTCCTCTCTCTCTCCTCCAGCCACACACTCTCTCTCCTCTCTCTCCTCTTCTCTCTCTTCTCTCTCTCTCCATCTCTCCTCTCCTCTCTCTCTCTCTCTCTCTCTCCTCCTCTCCTCACTCCCTCACTCTCTCTCCTCCAGCACACACACTCTCTCTCCCTCTCTCTCTCTCTCTCCTCTCTCTATCTCTCTCTCTCCTCTATCTCTCCTCCCTCCCTCACTCCTCTCTCCTCCAGCACAGAGACTCTCCCTCCTCTATCTTCTCCTTCTCCCTCTTCCCTCTAGCTCTCTCTCCTTCTCTCCTCCAGCACAGACACACTCTCTCTCTCTTTCCGCTGTCTCCTCTCTCTCCTCCCCCTCTCCTCTCTCTCTCTCTGGTTGTGCTCTCTCCTCCTCCTCTCTTCTCTCTCCATTTCTCTTATCTCTCTCTCTCTCTCTCTCTCTCTCTCCTCCCACCAGCACTATTTATCTCTCTCTCCTTCTTTATATCTTCTCTTTCTCCCTGTCTCTGTCTCTCACTTCTCTCTCTCTCCTCTCTCACCCCCTCTTTTTCTCTCTCATCCTTCCTTCTCTCTTTCTTTCCTGTTTCTCTCTCTATACTGTCTTTCTTTCCCTCTCTCACCTCTCTCTCTCTCTCCCTCGTTCACAGATTCGCTGCAAAAAAACAAACACATGAACATTACAAACACACAGACCTGCATCCCTCTCTCCTGTCATCCCTCTCTCCTGTCATCCCTCTCTCCTGTCATCCCTCTCTCCTGTCATCCCTCTCTCCTGTCATCCCTCTCTCTCTCTTTCTCTCTGTTCAGTTTTGTTCAGGTTTGGTCAGAAACAGCTGCGTCTGAGGACGACATGTTTTTATTTGATTTATTTATGTATTTTATAATATTTTTTTTAAAATCTATTTATTAAATTAATTTATTTATTTTTATCATTTTATTTATTTATCTATTTATTATTATTATTATTATTATTATTATTTATTTAATGTACCCATTATTTATTATTTTTTTTAATCTATTTATTTACTTATCTGTTTATTTTTTTATTTATTTTAAATTTGTATCTATTTATTTTTTAAATGTATTTATTTTTTAGCTTTTTATTTATCATTTTATTTATTTAAATCTTTTTATTTTATTTATTTATTTCTCTTGAGTTTCTTTCGTCTCTCTTCCTTCGTCCTTAAAGCTGCTCTGTGGAACTTCTCCACTGGAGGTTCTGTCACCTGCTCGTCTCCATGGAGATGCACCCAGAATGTTCCACAGTTTGTCCATAAACGTTAGAATCTCCATGGAGACTCACAAACCAAACGACCGGTCAGATCTGTGAAGCGGCGACTCCCAAACAGATGGACTGAGGTGTTTTTTTTATATATATATTTTTTTTTTTGAGCGATGAAGAGGAGCTGGAGATGAATAAAAGCAGAAGAAAAGTCCAGACTTTGGAACCTGAACCCAGAGCCTCCACATCTCCACGGAGACCAACCCTCTGCAGGAAAGTCCCACACTGCAGCTTTAAGAAAATAAAACTGATCAGATTTTAAATCCCGTTTCTGACAAACTGAAGCTCGTCTCACTCACCTCAAACTGAGACGTACAAATCTAGAAGGTTCTTGTGCTGAGGACACGTGAGGAGCAGCAGGCGCCATCTGCTGGACACACGGCGTCACAACAGACGAGTCCAGTTTGTCTCAACACGAGGACGTGGAGAAAATCACAAGAGTCGACGTTTAAACACACGGAGCAGCTCAGACGTGAACGTGACGGACGCTCCTCACACCAGACACTCGAGTCCTGTCCTCACCTGTCCCACCTGCCCACCTGTCCCACCTGCCCCACCTGTCCCCACCTGCCCCACCTGTCCCACCTGCCCCCTGTCCCACCTGCCCACCTGCCCCACCTGCCCCACCTGCCCTCCCACCTGCCCCACCTGCCCCACCTGCCCCACCTGCCCCACCTGCCCCACCTGCCCCACCTGTCCCACCTGCCCCCTGCCCACCTGTCCCACCTGTCCCACCTGCCCCACCTGCCCACCTGCCCACCTGTCCCACCTGTCCCACCTGTCCCCCTGTCCACCTGCCCACCTGCCCACCTGCCCCCTGTCCCACCTGTCCCACCTGTCCCACCTGTCCCACCTGTCCCACCTGCCCACCTGCCCCACCTGTCCCACTGTCCCACCTGTCCCCCTGTCCCACCTGCCCCACCTGTCCCCACCTGTCCCACCTGCCCACCTGCCCACCTGCCCACCTGTCCCACCTGCCCCACCTGCCCACCTGCCCCACCTGCCCCCTGCCCACCTGCCCCACCTGCCCCACCTGCCCCACCTGCCCCTGTCCCACCTGCCCACCTGCCCACCTGTCCACCTGTCCCACCTGCCCACCTGCCCACCTGCCCACCTGCCCACCTGCCCACCTCCCACCTGCCCCACCTGTCCCACCTGTCCCACCTGTCCACCTGCCACCACTGCCCCCTGCCCCACCTGCCCCACCTGCCCCACCTGCCCCACCTGTCCCCCTGTCACCTGCCACCTGTCCCCACCTGTCCCACCTGCCCCACCTGCCCCACCTGCCCACCTGCCCACCTGCCCCACCTGTCCCACCTGCCCCACCTGCCCACACCTGCCCCACCTGCCCACCTGCCCCACCTGCCCCACCTGCCCCACCTGCCCCACCTGCCCCACCTGCCCCACCTGTCCCTGCAGATTTATACAAAAAAAACACTGAAGAAATGTCCCAGTGTCTCTGTTTTTAACCAGTCTGATCCTGCAACATTATCCCTCCATCTCTCCTCTATCCCTCCATCTCTCCTCTATCCCTCCATCTCTCTCTCTCTATCTCCTCTCATCCCTCCATCTCTCTCTATCCCTCTCTCTTGTATCTCATGATCGGTTTTAAGACGGTTCAGTTTTTTCTTTTACAAATATTATAATATTATGAACAACCTGAAACTTTAAGAAAAAATACAATTTCAACACAAAGTTTGAACATGAACTTGTCTGTAAACAGAATAAGTTCCATTTTTGTTGTAAAATCCTGCACTCGGCTCCACTTTTCTCATGTTGGACATTTTTTCTGATGAGGGTCACGGTCAACAGTCAAAACCATCGTCCTTTAAGACGTTTGGAAAGAGACAAGTCTTCATTTGTGCTGCTCTGGTGGGAGGGGCCACGTACAGAGACGCTGGTGGGAGGGGCCACGTACAGAGACGCTGGTGGGAGGGGCCACGTACAGAGACGCTGGTGGGAGGGGCCACGTACAGAGACGCTGGTGGGAGGGGCCACGTACAGAGACGCTGGAGACGCTGCTGTGATAAACACCACACAAAATGTATTTGTTTTGTGTTTATTTGTCTGGCTTGTCTCGTGTCTCGTAGTCGGCGTGGACTCGTCTCCTCGCCGTCTTCACCGTGTTTGTCTCGTGTCTCGTGTCTCGTAGTCGGCGTGGACTCGTCTCCTCGCCGTCGTCACCGTGGTTCTTCAGGACTGTGACGACCCTGATGTGGCGTCTGTGCGTCTGGAGGGAATCTGCTGCGGCGTGAGGATCACCTCCATCTTGAACATGCAGGTGACGCACCAACAACACGCCGTTTAGACCTGGTCTAGACCTGCTTTAGTCCATGTTTAGTCCTGTTTTAGTCCAGGTTTAGTCCTGTTTTAGTCCTGTTTTAGTCCTGTTTTAGTCCTGTTTTAGTCCTGTTTTAGTCCTGTTTTAGTCCTGTTTTAGTCCTGTTTTAGTCCATGTTTTAGTCCTGTTTTAGTCCTGTTTTAGTCCTGTTTTAGTCCATGTTTAGTCCTGTTTTAGTCCTGTTTTAGTCCATGTTTAGTCCTGTTTTAGTCCAGTTTTAGTCCTGTTTTAGTCCATGTTAAGTCCTGTTTTAGTCCTGTTTTAGTCCTGTTTTAGTCCATGTTTAGTCCAGTCCATGTTTAGTCCATGTTTAGTCCATGTTTAGTCCATGTTTAGTCCTGTTTTAGTCCTGTTTTAGTCCAGGTTTAGTCCATGTTTTAGTCCTGTTTTAGTCCTGTTTTTAGTCCTGTGTTTTAGTCCATCCTGTTTTAGTCCGTCCTGTTTTAGTCCATGTTTAGTATCCATGTTTTAGTCCTGTTTTAGTCCATGTTTAGTCCATGTTTAGTCCAGTTTTAGTCCATTTAGTTTTAGTCCATGTTTTAGTCCATGTTTAGTCCAGTTTTAGTCCTAGTCCATGTTTAGTCCATGTTTAGTCCATGTTTAGTCCAGGTTTAGTCCTGTTTTAGTCCATGTTTAGTCCATGTTTAGTCCTGTTTTAGTCCTGTTTTAGTCCATGTTTAGTCCAGTTTTAGTCCAGTTTTAGTCCATGTTTAGTCCATGTTTAGTCCTGGTTTAGTCCAGTTTTAGTCCAGTTTTAGTCCATGTTTTAGTCCATGTTTAGTCCATGTTTAGTCCAGTCCATGTTTAGTCCAGTTTCCAGTTTTAGTCCTGTTTAGTGTTTAGTCCATGTTTAGTCCATGTTTAGTCCAGTCCATGTTTAGTCCATGTGTTTAGTCCAGTCCATTTTAGTCCATGTTTAGTCCATGTTTAGTCCATGTTTAGTCCAGTTTTAGTCCAGTTTTAGTCCAGTTTTAGTCCATGTTTAG
>NW_026571515.1:513849-533580 GCF_026225935.1 Boleophthalmus pectinirostris | reverse complement strand
ACACACACACACACACAACAACACACACACACACAACACACACAACACACACACACACACACACACACACAACACACAACAACACACACACACCACACACACACATACACACACACACACACACACACACACACACACACACACACACACACACACACACAACACAACACACACACACACACAACAACACACAACACACACAACACACACACACACACACACACAACAACACACAACACACACACACACAACACACACACACAACACACACACACACACACACACACACACACACACACACACACACACACACACACACAACACACACACACACACACACTCACACACACAACACACAACACACACAAACACACACACACAACAACACACACTCACACACACACTCACCTCTCGTGCGTCCTCAGGTTCTCCGTGGCTCAGGGCCGAGTAGAGCAGCAGATACTGAGACGCCCCGAGCGCCGCCCCCCACCTCACCCACAGGGAGTCAAAGGACGAAGACGAGACGACGAGGGACGAGGGAGTCTGCAGGGACGCTGCAAGACACAGAGACAGAGATGAAGACGAGGGACGAAACGACGAGGGACGAGGGAGTCTGCAGGGACGCTGCAAGACACAGAGACACAGATGAAGACGAGGACGAAGACGAGGGACGAGGGACGAGGGAGTCTGCAGGGCTTTTATTTTGTCATTTGGGATTGAAACCGTTTTATTTTGAAAGGGCAGATTAAACAGCTCAGTTCCTACAGAGAGAGACTACTTTTATTTTGAAAGGACAGATTAGACAGTGCAGTTCCTACAGAGAGAGGGTAGTTTTATTGTGAAAGGGCAGGTTGAGGGTTTGATTCCCTCACGTGTGGTGACGGTTCCTCTCAGCGCCAGCCCCACGTCGCGCTCGTAAACGGGGAAAATGGAGACGTGGTACAGAGTCTGAGACGACAGGTTCTGCAGGAGGACGGAGGAGGAGGAGCCTGGTACCACCACCTGAAACAGAACACACACCACACGTCAGATCTGCGGAGAGGCAAGCACCAGACCAGCACCGGAACTGAAAGAAAGAACAGAAAAGATCAAAACCGCCAACTGTTCTACTGACAAAATATTTAAACACACTACGACAGGTCTACTGGTTTAGTCCTGGTTTAGTAGACCTGGTTTAGTAGACCTGGTTTAGTCCTGGTTTAGTTGGTTTAGACCTGGTTTAGTCCTGGTTTAGTCCTGGTTTAGACCTGGTTTTAGTCCTGGTTTTAGTCTGGTTTAGTCCCTGGTTTAGTCCTGGTTTAGACCTGGTTTTTAGTCCTGGTTTAGACTGGTTTAGTCCTGGTTTAGTCCTGGTCTAGTCCTGGTTTAGTCCTGGTTTAGTCCTGGTTTAGATCCTGGTTTTAGTCCTGGTTTAGTCCTGGTTTAGTCCTGGTTTAGTCCTGGTCTAGTCCTGGTTTAGTCCTGGTTTAGTCCTGGTTTAGTCCTGGTGGTCTAGTTCTGGTTTAGTCCTGGTTTAGTCCTGGTTTAGTCCTGGTTTAGTCCTGGTTTAGTCCTGGTTAGTCCTGGTTTAGTCCTGGTTTAGTCCTGGTTTAGTCCTGGTTTTAGTCCTGGTTAGTCCTGGTTTAGGTCGTCCTGGTTTAGTCTGGTTTAGTCCTGGTTTACGTCCTGGTTTAGTCCTGGTTTAGTCCTGGTCTAGTCCTGGTTTAGTCCTGGTCTAGTCCTGGTTTAGTCCTGGTTTAGTCCTGGTTTAGTCCTGGTTTAGTCCTGGTTTAGTCCTGGTTTAGTCCTGGTTTAGTCCTGGTTTCGTCCTGGTTTTAGTCCTAGTCCTGGTTTAGTCCTGGTTTAGTCCTGGTCTAGTCCTGTTTAGTCCTGGTTTAGTCCTGGTTTAGTCCTGGTTTAGTCCTGGTTTTCCAGTCCTCGTCCTGGTTTAGTCCTGGTTAGTCCTAGTCCTGGTTTTTCGTCCTGGTTTAGTCTGTCTAGTCCTGGTTTAGTCCTGGTTTCCTGGTTTAGTCCTGGTTTAGTCCTGGTCTAGTCCTGGTTTCGTCCTGGTTCGTCCTGGTTTAGTCCTGGTTTTAGTCCTGGTTTAGTCCTTTAGTCCTGGTTAGTCCTAGTCCTGGTCCTGTTAGTCCTGGTTCGTGGTCTAGTCTGGTTTAGTCCTGGTCTAGTCCTGGTTTCGTCCTGTTTAGTCCTGGTTTAGTCCTGGTTTAGTCCTGGTTTAGTCCTGGTTTAGTCCTGGTTTAGTCCTGGTTTAGTCCTGGTTTAGTCCTGGTCTAGTCCTGGTTTTAGTCCTGGTTAGTCCTGGTTAGTCCTGGTTTAGTCCTGGTTTAGTCCTGTCTAGTCCTAGTCCTGGTCTAGTCCTGGTTTAGTCCTGGTAGTTAGTCCTGGTTTAGTCCTGGTTTAGTCCTGGTTTAGTCCTGACCTCTTGTGGGTTCTGACTCTCTGCGCTGTGATACACGACTCTGTACTGCTGCACGTTGGCGTTGGCGTGAGGTCGGGGGCGGGTCCAGTGCAGCCGGACGCTCCGGGACTCGAGTTCGGAGAAGCGCAGGTCCGTGGGGCTCGGCAGGTCCGGGTCTGGACCGGGATCTGGACCGGGATCTGGACCGGGGTCTGGACCGGGGTCTGCGCTTTGGTCTGAACTCGTGTCTAGACCAGGATCTCGGCCTGGGTCCGGTCTGGGGGGGGCCAGAGGAGGGGTGGGGTCTGGCTCCACACCTGCGACAGACAGGAGCACGACAGACAGTGAGAGTGACAGGTGAGTGACAGAGTGAATGACAGGTGAATGAGTGACAGGTGAGTGACAGGTGACGGACAGGTGATGGATAAGTGAGTGACAGGTGAGTGACAGGTGAGGGACAGGTGAGTGCAGAGTGTGAGGGACAGGTGAGTGACAGGTGACAGACAGGTGAGGTGACAGGTGACAGGTGAGGACAAGGTGAGTGACAGGTGACGGACAGGTGAGTGACAGGTGACAGACAGGTGAGGACAGACAGGTGAGTGACAGGTGAGGGACAGGTGAGTGACAGGTGACAGACAGGTGAGGGACAGGTGAGAGACAGGTGAGGGACAGGTGAGAGACAGGTGAGTGACAGGTGAGGGACAGGTGAGTGACAGGTGAGAGACAGGTGAGTGACAGGTGACAGACAGGTGACAGGTGAGTGACAGGTGAGTGACAGGTGACAGGTGACAGACAGGTGAGTGACAGGTGACAGGTGAGGGACAGGTGAGGGACAGGTGACAGGTGACAGTGAATGACAGGTGAGACAGTGACAGGTGAGTGACAGGGACAGGTGACAGTGAGGACAGGTGAGGACAGACAGGTGACAGACAGGTGAGTGACAGTGACAGGTGAGTGACAGGTGACAGACAGGTGACAGGTGACAGGTGACAGGTGACAGGTGAAGACAGGTGAGTGACAGGTGACAGACAGGTGAGTGACAGGTGAGGGACAGGTGAGTGACAGGTGAGGGACAGGTGAGTGACAGGTGATGACAGGTGACAGGTGAGTGACAGGTGAGTGACAGGTGAGAGACAGGTGAGTGACAGGTGAATGACAGGTGAGTGACAGGTGACAGACAGGTGAGTGACAGGTGACAGACAGGTGAGTGACAGTGACAGGTGAGTGAGGACAGGTGAGAGACAGGTGAGGACAGGTGAGTGACAGGTGACAGGAACAGTGACAGGTGACAGGGACAGACAGGTGACAGGTGAGACAGGTGAGTGACAGGTGAGAGTGACAGGTGGACAGGTGAGTGACAGGTGAAGGGACACAGGTGACAGTGACAGGTGACAGACAGGTGAGGGACAGGTGACAGACAGGTGAGTGACAGGTGAGTGACAGGGAAGTGAGTGACAGGTGACAGACAGGTGAGTGACAGGTGACAGTGGTGACAGGTGACAGACAGGTGAGGGACAGGTGACAGGGGACAGGTGAGACAGGTGAGTGACAGTGAGTGACAGGTCAGTGACAGACAGGTGACAGACAGGTGATACTTAAAAACTCTTGGGTATAAACAGTAACACATGTCACTCTCTGTGCTGAGTCCCTCCCCCTTCAGAGCATCACACTCACACTGATGAAACTCCTGCACATCAGTTTGTCCAGTTGTTGTGTTCAGTTTTGTGTTGTGTTTTTGTGTTTTTATGGAGAGTTGTGATGTGGGAGCCTGGGGGGCGGAGCCTCGTACAAGAGGTGTGGCTTGTACTGCAAACTGTAATGTCTTATTTTAATGTTCATTCTCTGTATAAAGTGTGACTCACGTTTGGCGTTTGGCGTTGCTGCGCTCGTGGATTCGCACACACAGGATGGTGCACGAGGCGAGACACCAGTTTACTGAGGAGGGGGAAGTCGTTGACGTTGTACATGTTTAACTCCTCTGGACCCGACGCCACCTGCAGCAGCTCCGCCTCGTCCGCGTTCTTCACTCCTGAAACCGCGTCACATCAGAGAGTCACCGCCGCTCTACTAGCCCCGCCCCCTCTCCCGGCCCCGCCCCCTCCCGTACCCACGGCGATGATCTCGGCGCCGCTGTTCTTCAGTTTGGTGGCGGCTGAAATGGCGTCGTCCTGAGATTTTCCGTCGGTCAGAAGAATCAGGAACAGAGGAACGTCCGAGCGCCTTCCAGACGCCGCCGTCATACTGTGCTCCATCACGTGAAGAAGAGAGCCTGACCTGCAACACACACCCCACGTCACATCTGGACGGAGACAGACAGACAGAGGGAACATCTGGACAGAGACAGAGGGAACATCTGGGACAGAGACAGAACAGAGGGAACAGAGACATCTGGACAGAGACAGAGAGGGAACATCTGGACAGAGACAGAGGGAACTCTGGACAGAGACAGAGACAGAGGGACATCTGGACAGAGACAGAGGGAACATCTGGACAGAGACAGAGAGGAGGGAGCAGAAGAGCAGAAAGAGAGAGGAGCAAACACAGACTGTAGATATCGTGATGAGACGTCGTGACGTCATGGCGTCGTGACGTCGTGGCGTCGTGACGTCGTGGCGTCGTGACGTCGTGGCGTCGTGACGTCGTGACGTCGTGACGTCGTGGCGTCGTGGTCCTCAGCGTTTGCTCCAGATGAAGCTGTGATGGACATTTCTCCTGTGGAAACATCTCAGTGGGTTTTTGTGACGTCCACATGTGACCAGAGCCTCTTCCACATGTGTAAAGACCCAGTGTGACGTTCTCCACCCTCAGGAAACTCACTGCCGTCTTAAGGTCGTTTTATATTTCTGCATGGACTCCTGGTTTAGTCCTGGTTTAGACCTGGTTTTAGTCCTGGTTTACCTGGTTTACCTGGTTTAGTCCTGGTTTAGTAGGTTTAGTCCTGTTTAGTCTGGTTTAGTCTGTCCTGGTTTAGTCTGGTTTAGACCTGTTTAGTCCTGGTTTAGTCCTGGTTTTAGGTTTAGTCCTGGTTTAGACCTGGTTTAGTCCTGTTTAGACCTGGTTTAGTCCAGTTTTATTCCTGGTTTAGTCCTGGTTTAGACCTGGTTTAGACCTGGTTTAGACCTGGTTTAGGACCTGGTTTAGTCCTGGTTTTAGTCCTGGTTTAGTCTGGTTTACTTTAGTCCTGGTTTTTCTTTTAGTCCTGGGTTTAGTCCTGGCTGGTTAGTCCTGGTCCTGGTTGTTTAGTCCTGGTTTACCTGGTCCTGTTTAGTCCTGGTTTAGTCTGGTTTCAGTCCTGGTTTAGTCCTGGTTTAGTCCTGGTTTAGTCCTGGTTTAGTCCTGGTTTAGTCCTGGTTTAGTCCTGGTTTAGTCCTGGTTTAGTCACTCTGATTTGAAACGTGTGTCACTTATTTCTTTTTAAAAACTCAGAGTTCAGATGTTTCTGTTTTCCTAAAATTCATCAATTTCACAAATAAATTAATTATTTATTTTTTTTCTTCAGGATCTATATTTTTTTCATAGATTCCAGTTGTTTGGAGCAAATTTGGAGTTCCATATTTTTCTGACCATGAGTATCATAGCAACCAACGAGCCAATCAGGAGCGAGACTGTAGATCACAGGTGTCAAACATGTGGCCTGGGGGCCAGATCCGGCCCTCCAAGACCTTTATTCTGGCCCTCAGCTGATTTTCTACTAAATATTTTAATTCTATTTTTTATTAAAATGGTTGTTAATTTTGTGTGGTGTTTATCACAGCAGCGTCTCCAGCGTCTCTGTACGTGGCCCCTCCCACCAGAGTCTCTGTACGTGGCCCCTCCCACCAGAGCAGCACAAATGAAGACTTGTCTCTTTCCAAACGTCTTAAAGGACGATGGTTTTGACTGTTGACCGTGACACCCTCATCAGAAAAATGTCCAACATGAGAAAAGTGGAGCCGAGTGCCAGGATTTTACAACAAAATGAACTTATTCTGTTTACAGACAAGTTCATGTTCAAAACTTTGTGTTGAAATTGTATTTTTCTTCAAGTTTCAGGTTGTTCATAATATTATAATATTTTGTAAAAGAAAGAGTTCATCAATTCAAAAAGATTTGTGTAATAGATTTGTGTTTCTCTGCACAAATATTTGAACTTCTTGTTATTTTTGGGGTTTATATGACATGAGTTTTCTGATCCGGACACTTTGGATCAAAGTCGGTTGGACTCGACCCCCGGAACAACATGAGTTGGACTCTTCTGCTGTAGAGGGTAACGCCCCCTCCTGCCCGCACCACTGGTTTAAACGCTGTCAATCAAACCTGTTGCTAACGGTAGTGGGAGGGGCCTCGGGGGGAGAGAAGGCGCCTGATTGGTCGGTTCTTAATGTTCAGATCTGGATTTGGGACAAACTGTTGAAAGCCCCGAGCGGTGAGAGAGAAGATCCTGGAGCAGCAGGTCCAGAGGGAAGAGTGAGGAGCTTTTACACACAAACTGAGCTGGAGCCAGAGTCCGTGGAGCCCGGTCGCAGCCGCGCTCACTTCCTGTGGTCGGACGTCGGGTTCTCACCTGTGAACGTGTTTCCTCCCTTGTATCTGAAGCTGCGCACGGCCTCCAGCAGATCCTCCTTCTGCGTGAAGTTGTTCAGGTTCCACTCGGTTCTGGGGTCGGAGCTGTACTGGGTCAGACCTGCACACAAACATCAGAACATCAGAACATCAGAACATCAGAACATCAGAACATCAGAACATCAGAACAACAGAACAACAGAACACAAGACATCAGAATCAGAACAACAGAACAGAAACAACAGAACATCAGAACATCAGACAGAACAATCAGAACACATCAGAACATCAGAACATCAGAACATAGAACACCAGAACATCAGAACATCAGAACATCAGAACAACAGAACATCAGAACATCAGAACATCAGAACATCAGAACAACAGAACATCAGAACATCAGAACAACAGAACATCAGAACAACAGAACATCAGAACATCAGAACATCAGAACAACAGAACATCAGAACATCAGAACAACAGAACATCAGACATCAGAAACACAGAACATCAGAACATCAGAACAACAGAACATCAGAACATCAGAACAGAACATCAGAACATCAGAACACAGAACAATCAGAACATCAGAACATCAGAACAGAACATCAGAACACAGAACATCAGAACATCAGAACGAGTTCCACCTTATGATGTCATCATGTGGTGATACAGGAAGTGCTCCACTGTGTTTTTAAACTCCACACTTCACCTTCACTAGAATCACCTGGAACATTTCAGTCGTGGAGTCGCCAAATCTGGACTGAACTACAGAGAAAAGGAAACGACCATTCATGATTCACAAGGTGGAACTGGTTTAGTTTAAGTCCTGGTTTAGTTCTGGTTTAGTTCTGGTTTAGTCCTGGTTTAGTCTGGTTTTAGTCCTGGTTTAGCTGGTTTAGTTCTGGTTTAGTCCTGGTTTAGTCCTGGTTTGGTTTCAGTCCTGGTTTAGTTCTGGTTTTAGTCCTGGTTTAGTCCTGGTTTAGTTAGTCCTGGTTTAGTTCTGGTTTAGTTCTGGTTTAGTCCTGGTTAGTTGGTTTAGTCCTGGTTTAGTTCCTGGTTTAGTCCTGGTTTAGTCCTTGTTAGTTCTGGTTTAGTCGGTTTAGTTTTCTGGTTTAGTCCTGGTTTAGTTCTGGTTTAGTTCTGGTTGTGTAAATGAAACAAACACAGGTCTGTTTGAGGAGGAACATTAGAAGATTAGAACATTGGAACATTAGAAGATTAGAACATTGGAACATTAGAAGATTAGAACATTGGAACATTAGAAGATTAGAACATTGGAACATTAGAAGATGGATTAAAGCTTCAGGAGGTTTTAGATCAAACGGTGTCTGACCGATCTGGACGTGTTTGGGTCCGATGTGGAACGGGACCATCAGAGCCTCCAGAAAGTCTCGCACTCGTCTGAAGTTTGTGCGTCCGATGCTCCAGGAACCGTCCACCAGGACAAGATGTCGGCCGCCGCGTCGCCGTGGCAGCGGAACGGCCGTCGAACCCACGGACCTGAGGGACAAAGAACGAGAAGCTCAGGAAAATGGAAGATCATTTGTTCCATCAGATTTTAATTTTAAATATTGTTGAATTTCTCACTTTGAATTTTTTAACTTTGAAAAAAACATGTTTGATTATCTTCATCTGATTGACTTTTAAGTGAAATCTTCAGTGTCAAATTCAAAACTAAAATATTCAGCACAAATATTTTCAAGCCTCAAATCATAAAACAGAGATTAAAACCAGTGTGAAATTCACAGACACTAAACCAGGACTAAACCAGAACTACTAAACCAGGAACTAAACCAGGACTAAACCAGGACTAAACCAGGACTAAACCAGGACTAAACCAGGACTAAACCAGGTCTAAACCAGACTAAACCAGAGGTCTAAACCAGGAGGTCTAAACCCAGGACTAAAACCTAAACCAAACTAAACCAGGTCTAAACCAGGTCTAAACCAGGACTAAACCAGGACTAAACCAGGACTAAAACCAGGAACTAAACCAGGACCTAACCAGGACTAAACCACTAAACAGGACTAAACCAGGAAGCTAAACCAGGTCTAAACCAGGTCTAAAACCAAACTAAACCAGGACTAAACAGGACTAAAACCAGGACTAAACCAGACTAAACCAGGACTAAACCAGGACTAAAACCAGGCTAAACCAGAACTAAACCAGGACTAAACCAGGACTAAACCAGGTAAACCAGGTCTAAACCAGTCTGAAACCAGGACAGGACTAAACCAGGACTAAACCAGGACTAAACCAGACTAAAACCAGGACTAAACCAGGACTAAACCAGGTCTAAACCAGGTCTAAACCAGGACTAAACCTGACTAAACCAGGACTAAACAGGACTTTTAATCTTTTGTGGAGTTTCTTTTTATCAATAATTTGGAGTTTGGACTTTTTATTTCTTTTATCAGACAAAACTTCTTATGTGAAGATTTCCTCGTCTTTGTTTCTCTACACAAATCAAGTAATCCAAAGTAATCAGATTACATTACTCACTTTAAGTTCATTTAATGGATTTCTGTTACAAACTACATTTTGGGGTGAGTAATCTGTAATCTGTAGAAAAAAAACCTAATATACAGTGTTGGGAAGTTACTTTTCAAATGTAATCCCCTACAGATTACAGATTACTCACACCAAAATGTAGTTTGTAACAGAATCCATTAAATTACTTAAAGTGAGTAATGTAATCTGATTACTTTGGATTACTTGATTTGTTGTAGAGAAACAAAGACGAGGAAATCTTCACATAAGAAGTTTTGTCTGATAAAAGAAAATAAAAAGTCCAAACTTTACTGAACCAAATTAAAAATATTATTGATAAGAAGACGAAGAAAAACACGTCCACACAGCAGGATTTAGTCTGGTCTCCTGGTTTAGTCCTGGTTTAGTCCTGGTTTAGTCCTGGTTTAGACCTGGTTAGACCTGGTTTAGTCCTGGTTTAGACCTGGTTTAGTCTGGGTTTAGTCCTGGTTTAGTCCTGGTTTAGACCTGGTTCAGACCTGGTTTAGTTTCTGGTTTAGTCCTGGTTTAGTCCTGGTTTAGTCCTGGTTTAGTGGTTCTGGTTTAGTCGTTAGTCCTGGTTTAGTCCTGTTTAGACCTGGTTCTGGTTTTCAGACCTGGTTTAGTCTGGTTTAGACCTGGTTTAGTCCTGGTTAGTTCCTGGTTTAGTCCTGGTTTCCTGGTTAGACCTGGTTTAGACCTGGTTTAGTCCTTTTAGTCCTGGTTTAGTCCTGGTTTAGTCTGGTTTAGTCCTGTTTAGTCCTGGTTTAGACCTGGTTTAGTTTAGTCCTGTTTTAGTCCCTGGTTTAGTCCTGGGACCTGTTTAGTCTGGTTTAGACCTGGTTCAGACCTGTTTAGTCCTGTTTTAGACCTGTTTAGTCCTGGTTTCCTGGTTTAGTTCCTGGTTTAGTCCTGGTTTAGACCTGGTTTCCTGGTTTACCTGGTTTACCTGGTTTAGTCCTGGTTTAGTCTTGGTTTAGTTCTGGTTTAGACCTGGTTTAGACCTGGTTTAGTTCTGGTTTAGACCTGGTTTAGTTCTGGTTTAGTTCTGGTTTAGTTCTGGTTTAGTCCTGGTTTAGTCCTGGTTTAGTTCTGGTTTAGACCTGGTTTAGACCTGGTTTGTCCTGGTTTAGACCTGTTTAGTTTGGTTTAGTTTCTGGTTTAGTTCTGGTTTAGTCCTGGTTTAGTGTCTGTGAAATTTCACACTGCGAATTTTAATCTCTGAATTTTATTATTGAATTTGAGGCTTGAAAATATTTGTGCTGAATATTTTAGTTTTGAATTTGACACTGAAGATTTCACTTAAAAGTCAAATTCAGAATGAAGATAATTCAAACATGTTTTTTCAAAGTTAAAAAATTCAAAGTGAGAAATTCAACAATATTTAAAATTAAAAATCTGATGGAACAAATGATCTTCCATTTTCCTGAGCTTCTCGTTCTTCTGTCCCTCAGGTCCGTGGGTTCGACGGCCGTTCCGCTGCCACGGCGACGCGGCGGCCGACATCTTGTTCCTGGTGGACGGTTCCTGGAGCATCGGACGCACAAACTTCAGACGAGTGCGAGACTTTCTGGAGGCTCTGATGGTCCCGTTCCACATCGGACCCAAACACGTCCAGATCGGTCAGACACCGTTTGATCTAAAACCTCCTGAAGCTTTAATCCATCTTCTAATGTTCCAATGTTCTAATCTTCTAATGTTCCAATGTTCTAATCTTCTAATCTTCTAATGTTCCAATGTTCTAATAAACCAGAACTTCTAACTTCTAACTCTCCTAATGAACTTCCTCCTCAAACAGACCTGTGTTTGTACACAACAGAACTACTAAACCAGAGACTAAACCAGGACTAAACCAGGACTAAACCAGAACTAAACCAGACTAAACCAGGACTAAACCAGGACTAAACCAGGAACTAAACCAGGACTAAACCAGGACTAAACCAGACTAAACCAAACTAAACCAGAACTAAACCAGGAACTAAACCAGAACTAAACCAGACCAGGACTAAACCAGGACTAAACCAGGACTAAACCAGACTAAAACCAGGACTAAACCAGGAACTAAACCAGGACTAAACCAGACTAAACCAGACTAAACCAGGACTAAACCAGGACTAAACCAGAAACTAAACCAGAACTAAACCAGAACTAAACTAAACCAGGACTAAACCAGAACTAAACCAGAACTAAACAGGACTAAACCAGGAACTAAACCAGGACTAAACCAGAACTAAAACCAGAACTACTAAACCAGAAACCAGGACTAAACCAGAACTAAACCAGAGGACTAAACCAGGACTAAACCAGAACTAAACCAGAACTAAACAGGACTAAACAGGACTAAACCAGAAACTAAACCAGAACTAAACCAGAACTAAACCAGGACTAAACCAGGACTACTAAACCAGAACTAAACCAGAGGACTAAACCAGGACTAAACCAGGACTAAACCAGGACTAAACCAGAAACTAAACCAGGACTAAAACTAAACCAGAACTAAACCAGACTAAACCAGGACTAAACCAGGACTAAACCAGGACTAACCAGGACTAAACCAGGACTAAACCAGAACTAAACCAAGGACTAAACCAGGACTAAACCAGGACTAAACCAAACTAAACCAGGAACTAAACCAGGACTAAACCGACTAAACCAGAACTAAACCAGGACTAAACCAGAACTAAACCAGGACTAAACCAGAACTAAACCAGGACTAAATTAAACCAGTTCCACCTTGTGATGTCATGAAGTGGTCGTTTCCTTTTCTCTGTAGTTCAGTCCAGATTTGGCGACTCCACGACTGAAATGTTCCAGGTGATTCTAGTGAAGGTGAAGTGTGGAGTTTAAAAACACAGTGGAGCACTTCCTGTATCACCACATGATGACATCATAAGGTGGAACTCGTTCTGATGTTCTGATGTTCTGATGTTCTGATGTTCTGATGTTCTGTTGTTCTGATGTTCTGATGTTCTGATGTTCTGATGTTCTGATGTTCTGATGTTCTGATGTTCTGATGTTCTGATGTTCTGATGTTCTGATGTTCTGTTGTTCTGATGTTCTGATGTTCTGATGTTCTGATGTTCTGATGTTCTGATGTTCTGATGTTCTGGTTGTGATGTTCTGTCTGATGTTCTGATGTTCTGGTGTTCTGGTGTTCTGATGTTCTGATGTTCTGTTGTTCTGATGTTCTGATGTTCTGATGTTCTGATGTTCTGGTGTTCTGGTGTTCTGATGTTCTGATGTTCTGTTGATGTTCTGTTGTTCTGTGTTCTGATGTTTGCTGATGTTCTGATGTTCTGATGTTCTGATGTTCTGATGTTCTGTTGTTCTGATGTTCTGATGTTCTGTTGTTCTGATGTTGTTCTGAATGTTCTGTTGTTCTGATGTTTTGATGTTCTGTTGTTCTGATGTTTGATGTTCTGATGTTGTTCTGTTTGTTCTGATGTTCTGTTGTTCTGATGTTCTGTTGTTGATGTTCTGATGTTCTGTTCTGTTGTTCTGATGTTCTGATGTTCTGATGTTCTGATGTTCTGATGTTCTGATGTTCTGTTGTTCTGATGTTCTGTTGTTCTGATGTTCTGATGTTCTGATGTTCTGTTGTTTGTGTGCAGGTCTGACCCAGTACAGCTCCGACCCCAGAACCGAGTGGAACCTGAACAACTTCACGCAGAAGGAGGATCTGCTGGAGGCCGTGCGCAGCTTCAGATACAAGGGAGGAAACACGTTCACAGGTGAGAACCCGACGTCCGACCACAGGAAGTGAGCGCGGCTGCGATCGGGCTCCACGGACTCTGGCTCCAGCTCAGTTTGTGTGTAAAAGCTCCTCACTCTTCCCTCTGGACCTGCTGCTCCAGGATCTTCTCTCTCACCGCTCGGGGCTTTCAACAGTTTGTCCCAAATCCAGATCTGAACATTAAGAACCGACCAATCAGGCGCCTTCTCTCCCCCCGAGGCCCCTCCCACTACCGTTAGCAACAGGTTTGATTGACAGCGTTTAAACCAGTGGTGTGGGCAGGAGGGGGCGTTACCCTCTACAGCAGAAGAGTCCAACTCATGTTGTTCCGGGGGTCGAGTCCAACCGACTTTGATCCAAAGTGTCCGGATCAGAAACTCATGTCATATAAACCCCAAAAATAACAAGAAGTTCAAATATTTGTGCAGAGAAACACAAATCTATTACACAAATCTTTTTGAATTGATGAACTCTTTCTTTTACTAAATATTATAATATTATGAACAACCTGAAACTTGAAGAAAAATACAATTTCAACACAAAGTTTGAACATGAACTTGTCTGTAAACAGAATAAGTTCATTTTTGTTGTAAAATCCTGCACTCGGCTCCACTTTTCTCATGTTGGACATTTTTCTGATGAGGGTGTCACGGTCAACAGTCAAAACCATCGTCCTTTAAGAGCGTTTGGAAAGAGACAAGTCTTCATTTGTGCTGCTCTGGTGGGAGGGGCCACGTACAGAGACTCTGGTGGGAGGGGCCACGTACAGAGACGCTGGAGACGCTGCTGTGATAAACACCACACAAAATTAACAACATTTTAATAAAAAATAGAATTAAAATATTTAGTAGAAAATCAGCTGAGGGCCAGAATAAAGGTCTTGGAGGGCCGGATCTGGCCCCCAGGCCACATGTTTGACACCTGTGATCTACAGTCTCGCTCCTGATTGGCTCGTTGGTTGCTATGATACTCATGGTCAGAAAAATATGGAACTCCAAATTTGCTCCAAACAACTGGAATCTATGAAAAAAATATAGATTCTGAAGAAAAAAAATAAATAATTAATTTATTTGTGAAATTGATGAATTTTAGGAAAACAGAAACATCTGAACTCTGAGTTTTTAAAAGAAATAAGTGACTAAACCAGGACACGTTTCAAATAAACCAGGACTAAACCGGACTAAACCAGGACTAAACCAGGACTAAACCAGGACTAAACCAGGACTAAACCAGGACTAAACCAGGACTAAACCAGGACTAAACCAGGACTAAACCAGGACTAAACCAGGACTAAACCAGGACTAAACCAGGACTAAACCAGGACTAAAAACCAGGACTAAACCAGGACTGAACCAGGACTAAACCAGGACTAAACCAGGACTAAACCAGGACTAAACCAGGACTAAACCAGGACTAAACCAGGACTAAACCAGGACTAACCAGGACTAAACCAGGACTAAACCAGGACTAAACTAAAAAACCAGGTAAACCCTAAACCAGGTCTAAACCAGGACTAAACCAGGAATAAAACTCTAAACCAGGACTAAACCAGGACTAAACCAGGTCTAAACAGGTCTAAACCAGGACTAAACCAGGTCTAAAACCAGGACTAAACCAGGACTAAACCACTAAACCAGGTCTAAACCAGGACTAAACCAGGACTAAACCAAACTAAACCAGGTAAACCAGGACTAAACAGGACTAAAACCAGGACTAAACCAGGACTAAACCAGGTCTAAACCAGGACTAAACTAAACAGGACTAAAACCAGGACTAAACCAGGTCTAAACCAGGTCTAAACCAGGTCTAACCAGGACTAAACCAGGAGTCCATGCAGAAATATAAAACGACCTTAAGACGGCAGTGAGTTTCCTGAGGGTGGAGAACGTCACACTGGGTCTTTACACATGTGGAAGAGGCTCTGGTCACATGTGGACGTCACAAAAACCCACTGAGATGTTTCCACAGGAGAAATGTCCATCACAGCTTCATCTGACGAGCACGACGTCACGACGTCCACGACGCGTCACGACGTCACGGCGTCACGACGCCACGACGTCACGACGTCACGACGTCACTCTGATCTATGATACAGTCTGTGTTTGCTCTCTGTCTCTCTGTCTCTGTCTCTGTCCAGATGTCTGTTCTGTCTCTGTCCAGATGTTCCCTCTGTCTCTGTCCAGATGTTCCCTCTGTCTCTGTCTCTGTCCAGACTGTCTCTCCCTGTCCTGTCTCTGTCTCTGTCCAGATGTTCCCTCTGTCTCTGTCCAGATGTTTCCCTCTGTCTCTGTCCAGATGTTCTCCTCTGTCTGTCTCTGTCCAGATGTTCCCTCTGTCTCTGTCCAGATGTTCCCTCTGTCTCTGTCCAGATGTTCCCTCTGTCTCTGTCCAGATGTTCCCTCTGTCTCTGTCCAGATGTTCCCTCTGTCTCTGTCTCCGTCCAGATGTGACGTGGGGGTGTGTGTTGCAGGTCAGGCTCTTCTTCACGTGATGGAGCACAGTATGACGGCGGCGTCTGGAAGGCGCTCGGACGTTCCTCTGTTCCTGATTCTTCTGACCGACGGAAAATCTCAGGACGACGCCATTTCAGCCGCCACCAAACTGAAGAACAGCGGCGCCGAGATCATCGCCGTGGGTACGGGAGGGGGCGGGGCCGGGAGAGGGGGGCGGGGCTAGTAGAGCGGCGGTGACTCTCTGATGTGACGCGGTTTCAGGAGTGAAGAACGCGGACGAGGCGGAGCTGCTGCAGGTGGCGTCGGGTCCAGAGGAGTTAAACATGTACAACGTCAACGACTTCCCCCTCCTCAGTAAACTGGTGTCTCGCCTCGTGCACATCCTGTGTGTGCGAATCCACGAGCGCAGCAACGCCAACGCCAAACGTGAGTCACACTTTATACAGAGAATGAACATTAAAATAAGACATTACAGTTTGCAGTACAAGCCACACCTCTTGTACGAGGCTCCGCCCCCCAGGCTCCCACATCACAACTCTCCATAAAAACACAAAAAACACAACACAAAACTGAACACAACAACTGGACAAACTGATGTGCAGGAGTTTCATCAGTGTGAGTGTGATGCTCTGAAGGGGGAGGGACTCAGCACAGAGAGTGACATGTGTTACTGTTTATACCCAAGAGTTTTTAAGTATCACCTGTCCCTCACCTGTCACTCACCTGTCTCTCACCTGTCACACCTGTCAACCTGTCTCTGTCCCTCACCTGTCTGTCACCTGTCACCTGTCCTCACTGTCACTCACCTGTCCCTCACCTGTCACTCACCTGTCTGTCACCCTGTCCACTCACCTGTCACTCACCTGACCTGTCTGTCACCTGTCATCACCTGTCTCTGTCACCTGTCCCTCACCTGTCTGTCACCTGTCCCTCACCTGTCTGTCACTGTCACCTGTCTGTCACTCACCTGTCTCACCTGTCACTCACCTGTCTGTCACCTGTCCTTCACCTGTCTGTCACCTGTCACCTGTCCTGTCACCTGTCACCTGTCACTGTCACCTGTCCCTCACCTGTCTGTCACCTGTCACACCTGTCTTCACCTGTCACTCACCTGTCCCTCACCTGTCTCTCACTGTCACTCACCTGTCACTGTCCTCACCTTCCTCTCTGTCACCTGTCACCTGTCCCTCACCTGTCTGTCACCTGTCACTCACCTGTCTCTCACCTGTCACTCACCTGTCCCTCACCTGTCCTCTCACCTGTCACTCACCTGTCCCTCACCTGTCACTCACCTGTCCCTCACCTGTCACTCACCTGTCTGTCACCTGTCACTCACCTGTCTGTCACCTGTCACTCACCTGTCCGTCACCTGTCTGTCACCTGTCTCACCTGTCGTCACCTGTCTGTCACCTGTCCTCACCTGTCTGTCACCTGTCACTCACCTGTCTGTCACCTGTCCCTCACCTGTCTGTCACCTGTCACTCACCTGTCTCTCACCTGTCCCTCACCTGTCACTCACTGTCCCACCTGTCACCTGTCATCACCTGTCCTGTCACCTGTCACACCTGTCCTGTCACCTGTCACCTGTCCCTCACCTGTCCTGTCTGTCACCTGTCACCTCCCTGTCACTGTCACTGTCTGTCACCTGTCCCTCACCTGTCACCTGTCACCTGTCTCACCTGTCCTCACCTGTCTGTCACCTGTCCCTCACCTGTCCTCACCTGTCCTGTCACCTGTCCCTCACCTGTCTGTCACCTGTCACTCACCTGTCTGCCTCTCACCTGTCACTCACCTGTCACTCACCCCTCACCTGTCACTCACCTGTCCCTCTCACCTGTCACCTGTCACCTGTCACCTGTCACTCACCTGTCCCTCACCTGTCACTCACCTGTCTCTCACCTGTCCCTCACCTGTCTGTCACCTGTCACTCACCTGTCACTGTCACCTGTCACTGTCACCTGTCTCACCTGTCCCTCACCTGCTCCTGTCACCTGTCACTCACCTGTCCCTCACCTGTCTGTCACCTGTCACTCACCTGTCCCTCACCTGTCCCTCACCTGTCATTAACCTGTCACTCACTTATCCATCACCTGTCCGTCACCTGTCACTCACCTGTTATTCACCTGTCATTCACCTGTCCGTCACCTGTCACTCACCTGTCGTGCTCCTGTCTGTCGCAGGTGTGGAGCCAGACCCCACCCCCTCCTCTGGCCCCGCCCCCAGACCGGACCCAGGCCGAGATCCTGGTCTAGACACGAGTTCAGACCAAAGCGCAGACCCCGGTCCAGACCCCGGTCCAGATCCCGGTCCAGATCCCGGTCCAGACCCGGACCTGCCGAGCCCCACGGACCTGCGCTTCTCCGAACTCGAGTCCCGGAGCGTCCGGCTGCACTGGACCCGCCCCCGACCTCCGCCACGCCAACGTGCAGCAGTACAGAGTCGTGTATCACAGCGCAGAGAGTCAGAACCCACAAGAGGTAAACCAGGACTAAACCAGGACTAGACCAGGACTAGACCAGGACTAGACCAGGACTAAACCAGGACTAAACCAGGACTAAACCAGGACTAAACCAGGACTAAACCAGGACAGGACTAAACCAGGACTAAACCAGGACTAACCAGGACTAGACCAGGACTAGACCAGGGCTAACCAGGACTAACCGACTAAACCAGGACTAAACCAGGACTAAACCAGGACTAAACCAGGACTAAACCAGGACTAAACCAGGACAACCAGGACTAAACCAGGACGAAACCTAGACAGGACTAGACCAGGACTAAACCAGGACTAAACCAGGACGAAACCAGGACTAAACCAGGACTAAACCAGGACTAACCAGGACAACCAGGACTAGACCAGGACTAAACCAGGACTAAACCAGGACTAAACCAGGACTAACCAGGACCCAGGAAAACCAGGACTAAACCAGGACTAAACCAGGACTAGGACCAGGACTAAACCAGACGAAACCAGGACTAGACCAGGACTAAACCAGGAACGACTAAACCAGGACTAAAACCAGACCAGGACTAAACCAGGACTAAACCAGGACTAACCAGGGACTAAACCAGGACTAAACCAGCGAAAACCAGGACTAAACCAGGACTAAACCAGGACTAAAAACCAGGAAACCAGGACTAGGACTAAACCAGGACTAAACCAGGACTAACCAGGACTAAACCAGGACTAGGACCAGGACTAAACCAGGACTAAACCAGGACTAAACCAGGACTAAACCAGGACTAACCAGGACTAAACCAGGACTAGGACCAGGACTAAACCAGGACTAAACCAGGACTAACCAGGACTAAACCAGGACTGAACCAGGACTAAACCAGGACTAAACCAGGACTAGACCAGACTAAACCAGACTAAACAGGTCTAAACCAGACTAAACCAGGTCTAAACCAGGCTAAACCAGGACTACCAGGACTAAACCAGGACTAAACCAGGACTAAACCAGGACTAAACCAGGACTAGACCAGGACTAAACCAGGACTAAACCAGGACTAAACCAGGACTAACCAGGACTAAACCAGGACTAACCAGGACTAAACCAGGACTAAACCAGGACTAAACCAGGACTAACCAGGACTAACCAGGACTAACCCAGGACTAAACCAGGACTAAACCAGGACTAAACCAGGTCTAAACAAGGTCTAAACCAGGTCTAAACCAGGACTAAACCAGGACTAAACCAGTCTCTAAACCAGACTAAACCAGGACTAAACCAGGACTAAACCAGGACTAAACCAGGTCTAAACCAGGACTAAACCAGGACTAAACCAGGACTAAACCAGGACTAAACCAGGACTAACGTGCCTGTCGTGTGTTTAAATATTTTGTCAGTAGAACAGTTGGCGGTTTTGATCTTTTCTGTTCTTTCTTTCAGTTCCGGTGCTGGTCTGGTGCTTGCCTCTCCGCAGATCTGACGTGTGGTGTGTGTTCTGTTTCAGGTGGTGGTACCAGGCTCCTCCTCCTCCGTCCTCCTGCAGAACCTGTCGTCTCAGACTCTGTACCACGTCTCCATTTTCCCCGTTTACGAGCGCGACGTGGGGCTGGCGCTGAGAGGAACCGTCACCACACGTGAGG
>NW_026571515.1:506580-511580 GCF_026225935.1 Boleophthalmus pectinirostris | reverse complement strand
CCAGGTCTAAACCAGGACTAAACCAGGACTAAACCAGGACTAAACCGGGACTAAACCAGGTCTAACCAAATCTGAGTTGTTTTGATGAGATGAGCTTCATTTATTTATTTATTTTCTGTTTTTTTGTCAGTTTTGTTTTTTTTCCAGACGTTTCTCGGCTCAGTGAAACTTTCAGACTCTGTTGTGTTTTGACGTTGTTTTTTTTGCTCCTGAGTTTTTTTCTTCAGATTTTTTTCTTGTGATTTTTGTGTTTGATGAAAGTTTGGCTGAACCAGACGAGACTCGAGGAGCCACATCGTGTCCAGACAAAACTTCAACTCTGATTTAAAACTGACGCTGCAGAAACATCTGATTAAAAATCAGAGACGCCAGAAGAACCAGGACTAAACCAGGACTAAACCAGGACTAAACCAGGACTAAACCAGGACTAAACCAGGGAACTAAACCAGGACTAAACCAGACTAAACCAGGACTAAACCAGGAACTAAACCAGGAACTAAACCAGGACTAAACCAGGACTAAACCAAGGACTAAACCAGAACTAGAACTAAACCAGGACTAAACCAGAACTAAACCAGGACTAACCAGGACTACTAAACCAGGACTAAACCAGAACTAAACCGGGACTAAATCAGGTCAGAACATTTCACTGCGGAAAATCAAGATGAAAAAATAAAAATATGCACAGAACGAGCCGACACCCCCCCCCCCCCCCCCCCCCCTCCCCCCGGCCGGGGCGGAGTCTTTGAGGCTCGGGTGGGGGGGGGGAAGGGGGTTTGTGTGGGACGCGCTGACGCGGGGCGCGAGCGTCACTTCATCTGCACAGAGCGGAGAGCGCGTGCGGGAATGAGCCGCGGAGACTCACCGGAGCATCGAGCCGCGCGCAGCTGACCACACGTGACCGCAGGTGAGCGACCGCAGGTGAGCGACCGCAGGTGAGCGACCGCAGGTGAGCGACCGCAGGTGAGCGACCGCAGGTGAGCGACCGCAGGTGAGCCTGTTCCTTTACGCACTCTGTGTCCCTGTCCGCGCGCCTGTGCGTTTACCTGTGCGTGACCCTCCACACAAAGGGAGCGGGGGTCACGGCGTCGCCCGCGGTGCAGCGCACACCTGCGGGACTCTGCACGCGCTTCGGAGATTTAGAGTTTCGCGTTATTAAAGTTCAGACTCGAGTCAATTAAAGTTCAGACTCGAGTCAATTAAAGTTCAGACTCGAGTCGATTAAATGTGAAGCTGAAGCGTCCGTGTTTCAGATGTTTGTGTCCAGTGGAGGATGGGAGGGCATCTGACACAAATATCACCCAAAACAAACAAATATCACCAGAAAAAGGAGCGGAAACTGTCCGGGCTCCGGTTCCGCTCCGGATCTTCACTCGTTTCACTCCAGTTTGTTTTAATCGTTTCTTTTTCCAAAAACCTGAAGAATCGTTGGATTTTTGTTTAATTTTTCAAATATTTTTTCTCCATTTTTGCTCCAAAAACAAATATCAGTTTTTTTCAACTTTGGATTCTGCAAAAATCTGAGTGTGGAGAAAAATCTCCAGACTAAACCAGGACTAAACCAGGACTAAACCAGAACTAAACCAGGACTAAACCAGGACTAAACCAGGACTAAACCAGACTAAACCAGGACTAAACCAGAACTAAACCAGGACTAAACCAGGACTAAACCAGGACTAAACCAGGACTAAACCAGGACTAAACCAGAACTAAACCAGGACTAAACCAGGACTAAACCAGGACTAAACCAGGACTAAACCAGGACTAAACCAGAACTAAACCAGGACTAAACCAGGACTAAACCAGAACTAAACCAGAACTAAACCAGGACTAAACCAGAACTAAACCAGAACTAAACCAGAATTAAACCAGGACTAAACCAGGACTAAACCAGGTCCAAGTCTTTCTCAGATGAAACTGTCCTCCAGGAGCAGGAGGATAAAAGGATCTTCTCTTTAAAGCTGCACTGTGTAACTTTCCGGTTGTGGGTCCTTCTCCTGTTTGTTTCTTTCAGACTCTCTGACTCTCAGACTCTCTGACTCTCTGACTCTCTCAGACTCTCAGACTCTCTGGACTCTCTGACTCTCTGACTCTCTCAGACTCTCTGGCTCTCTGGCTCTCTGACTCTCAGACTCTCTGGCTCTCTGGCTCTCTGACTCTCAGACTCTCTGGCTCTCTGACTCTCTGGCTCTCTGGCTCTCAGACTCTCAGACTCTCAGACTCTCTGACTCTCTCAGACTCTCTGACTCTCTGACTCTCAGACTCTCAGACTCTCTGACTCTCTGACTCTCTCAGACTCTCAGACTCTCAGACTCTCTCTGGCTCTCTGGCTCTCTGGCTCTCTGACTCTCTGACTCTCTGACTCTCTGGCTCTCTGGACTCTCAGACTCTCAGACTCTCTGACTCTCTCAGACTCTCAGACTCTCTGGCTCTCTGGCTCTCTGACTCTCTGACTCTCTCAGACTCTCTGGCTCTCTGGCTCTCAGACTCTCTGACTCTCAGACTCTCAGACTCTCTGGCTCTCTGGCTCTCTGGCTCTCTGACTCTCAGACTCTCAGACTCTCTGGACTCTCTGACTCTCTGGCTCTCTGACTCTCTGGCTCTCTGGCTCTCTCTCTCAGACTCTCAGACTCTCAGACTCTCTGACTCTCTGGCTCTCAGACTCTCTGACTCTCTGACTCTCAGACTCTCTGGCTCTCTGGCTCTCAGGACTCTCTCTCACTCTCTCTGACTCTGGACTCTCAGACTCTCACTCTCTGGCTCTCTGGCTCTCTCTGACTCTCAGACTCTCAGACTCTCTGGCTCTCTGACTCTCTGGCTCTCTGGCTCTCTCAGACTCTCAGACTCTCTGGCTCTCTGGCTCTCTGGCTCTCAGACTCTCTCTGGACTCTCTCTCTGACTCTCAGACTCTCTGCTCTCTGGCTCTCTGGGACTCTGCTCTCAGACTCTCTCTCAGACTCTCTGACTCTCTGACTCTCTGGCTCTCTGGCTCTCTGGCTCTCAGACTCTCTGGCTCTCTGGCTCTCAGACTCTCTGGCTTTCAGACTCTCTGGCTCTCTGGCTCTCTCAGACTCTCTGGCTCTCTCTGGCTCTCTGGCTCTCTGGCTCTCTGACTCTCAGACTCTCTCTGGCTCTCTGGCTCTGACTCTCAGACTCTCTGGCTCTCTGGACTCTCTGACTCTCTGGCTCTCAGACTCTCTGGCTCTCTGGCTCTCTGGACTCTCTGGGCTCTCTGGCTCTCTGGACTCTCTGGCTCTCTGGCTTCTCTGGCTCTCTGGCTCTCTGACTCTCTGCTCTCAGACTGGCTCTCTGGCTCTCTGGCTCTCTCTCAGACTTCTCTGGCTCTCTGGCTCTCAGACTCTCTGGCTCTCAGACTCTCTGGCTCTCTGACTCTCTGGCTCTCTCTCTGAGCTCTCTCTCTGACTCTCTGGCTCTCTGGCTCTCTGGCTCTCTGGCTCTCAGACTCTCTGGCTCTCTGGCTCTCTGGCTCTCTGGCTCTCTGGCTCTCTGGCTCTCTGACTCTCTGGCTCTCTTCTCTGGCTCTCTGGCTCTCTGGCTCTCAGACTCTCTGGCTCTCAGACTCTCTGGCTCTCTGGCTCTCTGGCTCGTTCCGTGAGGAGGTGGAGGATATAAAAGGATCTCGTCTTTGTTTGAGTCACAAGTCGCAGCTCGTCTGATCTGATCTGCTCGCGCCGCACATACCAACGCCCTGACACACACAGACCAACACACACAGACCAACTCACACACAGACACCACACACACACACAGACCAACTCACTCACACAGCCAACACAGACACAACAGACACACACAGACCAACTCACACACAGACCAACTCACACACAGACCAACTCACACACAGACCACTCACACACACACCAACTCACACACAGACCAACTCACACACACACACAACTCACACACAGACTCACACACAGACCAACTCACTCACACACAGACCAACTCACACACAGACCAACTCACACACAGACCAACTCACACACAGACCAACTCACACACAGACCAACTCACACACAGACACTCACACAGACCAACTCACACAGACCAACTCACACACAGACCAACTCAACACACACAGACCAACTCACACACAGACCAACTCACACACAGACCAACTCACACACAGACCAACTCACACACAGACCAACTCACACACAGACCAACTCACACACAGACCAACTCACACACAGACCAACTCACACACAACAACTCACACACAGACCAACTCACACACAGACCCACACACAGACCAACTCACACACAGACCAACTCACACACAGACCAACTCACACACAGACCAACTCACACACACAACACACACACACACAACAGACACTCAACACCAAACACAACACCAACTGACCAACTCACACACAGGACCAACTCACACACAGACCAGACCAACTCAACTCACACACAGACCAACTCACACACACACCAACTCACACACAGACCAACTACACACAGACCAACTCACACACACAGACCAACTCAACTCACACACAGACCAACTCACACACAGACCAACTCACACACAACCACACACACCAACTCACACACAGACCAACTCACACACAGACCAACTCACACAGACCAACTCACACACAGACCAACTCACACACAGACCAACTCACACACAGACCAACTCACACACAGACCAACTCACACACAGACCAACTCACACAGACCAACTCACACACAGACCAACTCACACACAGACCAACTCAACTCACACACACACACAACTCACACACAGACACACACTCAACTCACACACAGACCAACTCACACACAACAACTCACACCACAGACCACACTACCAACTCACACACAGACCAACTCACACACAGACCAACTACCAACACACACCAACTCACACAGACCAACTCACACACAACAACTCACACACAGACCAACTCACACACAGACCAACTCACACACACCAACTCACACACAGACCAACTCACACACAACAA